>NW_020838031.1:6343212-6349368 GCF_003676395.1 Aethalodelphis obliquidens
GCGGCCATGGCTCACGGGCCCAGCCGCTCCGCGGCATGTGGGATCTTCCCGGACCGGGTCACAAACCCTTGTCCCCTGCATTGGCAGGCGGACTCTTAACCACTGCGCCACCAGGGAAGCCCGAGAGTAGGTTTTAATAAGATTCTTTTATGTACTTTTCTCTACTAAATCACTGATAACATTTTAAATCCCCCAAAATACGTATACTTTACTTTAAAACTCTTATGACATTGCATTAAAAGACTGGTAAACAGCAAAAAAAAAATTTGTGGGAAGATCTTTTCAACCAGCTAAAAGCGTTAAAACAACCCAGATATTCCCTTCTTTGCTGTGGGAAGTTCATACTGAGTGTGTCTTAGTGTCCTACATTCTCGCTTGCCATTTCTTATTTTTATAGTTGATATTTGTCTGTCTTAATTCCCAATATATTCCTGTGGTAAACAAGTTTCTGATTAACTTTGAGCTATGAGCTGCGTGAGCTGTTTATTTTGGAAGAGAACACTAAGTCTATCCTATACAACAGACAGGCTAAGAAGTGGAAGGAAATTAAGAAATGTGATCATAAGAAATGCATGTTTGCTATCCATTCCTGTTTAAAAGCCAAGAGCCCAGGGGATCAGAGCAGATTAAAAATTCATAAGAACACTCTAAATCTCATGGTAGCTCATTCAGAAGACCAGAAAAACAAAGAAACAGTTCACGGTATCAGCAAGTTCACAGAACAGAAGATTACTTGACCAGTTCAAAGCAAGAATTGGAAAGGGTCAGTCAGGTTCAAAGTAAGGAACAGGTAAAGATTTTATACATATATATGTGTGTGTGTGTGTGTGTGTGTGTTTCACTGCCTACTCAAAGAAACCTGTGCTACATAAGAATATTCTTAATGCACATTTTCTCTATAATTTCATACATGCCACTAGTTTGGACCACTTCAGAAAATGTCTCTGATTCTACCTAACACCACAAATGGAATCCACTAGTGAGATTGTAACACTGATGCCTTATTTCAGGCCTTCATTCAATTACTGACTCTTTTCTGTGTACTTGCAATGTTTGAGGCTTTGGGATATAGAGGTAGATAAAAGACATTCTATTATGGAGAACAGTATGGAGGTTCCTTAAAAAACTAAAAATTGAGTTACCATATGATCCAGCAATCCCACTCCTGGACATATATCCAGTGAAAACTATAATTTGAAAAGATACATGCACCCCAATGTTCATAGCAGCACTATTTACAATAGCCAAGAAATGGAAGCAACCTAAATATCTATCGACAGATAAATGGATAAAGAAGATGTGGTATATATACATACAATGGAATAATAGCTGTAAAAAAGAATGAAATAATGCCATCTGCAGCAACATAGACGGACCTAGAGATTACCATATTCAGTGAAGTAAGTCAGAGAAAGACAAATATATAATATCAATTATATGTGGAATCTAAAAAAATGATACTTATTTACAAAACAGAAATGGACTCACAGACATAGAAAACAAACTTGTGGTTACCAAAGGGGTAGCAGGAGGGTGAGGGGGGAGATAAATTAGGAGTTTGGGATTAACAGATACACACTACTGTATATAAAATAGGTAAACAACAAGGACCTACTGTATAGCATGGGGAACTATACTCAGTATCTTGTAATAACCTATAATGGAAAAGAATCTGAAAAAGAATATACAAATATATGTACATGAATCACTTTGCTGTACACTTGAAACTAACACAATATTGTAAATTAACTTTAATTTTTTTAAAAAAGACATTCTAGGACTATTGGGAGCTCCAGACAAGTAAACAAGCAATTACAGTGGATGGTGATGAAGGTTATGACTGTGTCACGCACAGGGATCCCTGAGGCACTGTGGAGGGACGTCCAACCCCACCTCTGGGATCAGAAAAGACATCTTGGAAAAGCTGACTCTAGACTTCAGACTTAAAGGCCTCAGCAGGCTTCAGGCAGGCCAATTTTTCCTAACTGCTTTTAGTGCCCCCAATCTAGGACAAAATTTTTAAAATGAGATCAATGTAGTGAGTTTTTCCGCAAAGCTGAGTTTATTCAATTCAAAAGATTGTCCTCTAGTATTCCGAAACTATGCCCTTCCTACTTTTTGGGAATTTAAATCACCTTTCTTTATGATATGGCAAGCAGAGCCATGCATATGTTTAATGGCCTTTCTTGACCAATTAAATGGCAATAAAAAGTTGGCGAGCTGATTGGTCCCTGAAAGAGTTTATTGTTTTGCTCTTTATTTTTACTTTTTGGCAGCAGTCTATAAAATCCATGTGTCCAGAAACCAGGCTGGGTCAGCAGGGAGTTCTCGGCCCATATGCTCCTCCTCAGACCAGCAGCACCAGCATGTGAGAAATGCAGAATCTCAGGCTGCGCCCCAGACTCAAGAGTCACACCTGGCATTTCAACGAGATACTCAGGTGATTTCTATGCACATTAAAGTTTAAGAAGCACTCTTTTAGGAGGGGAAGAGCATGTGTAAAAACTGGTCAGAGAGCAGACGTAGAGAACAGACTTGTGGCTGCCGAGTGGGGCAGGAGATAGAGTGGGAGTTTGGGGTTAGCAGATGCAAACTATTACATATAGACTGCATAAACAACAAGGTGCTACTGTACAGCACAGGGAACCATATTCAATACGCTGAGATAAACCATAATGGAGGGCTTCCCTGGTGGCGCAGTGGTTGAGAGTCCACCTGCCGATGCAGGGGACACGGGTTCGTGCCCCAGTCAGCGAAAATCCCACATGCCGCGGAGCGGCTGGGCCCGTGAGCCATGGCCACTGAGCCTGCGCGTCCGGAGCCTGTGCTCCGCAACGGGAGAGGCCACAACAGTGAGTGGCCCGCGTAACGGAAAAAAAAAAAAGTATGCATTATCTCTTTTATCAGCTAATAGGGAAAGAATATCCCAAGTGAGTGTGACAGACAAGCCAGCACACAATCGAATACAGTAGTCTTCCCCATGTTCCTTAACTCTCAGTGCCTATCGTTATTTTTGTAATTTGTTTGTCTTCTCAAATATACTTTGAGTTCAATAAGTTGTGAGGACTGCATTTTAGCATTCTGTATTCCCAAGTGCCTGAGAGAGTAGCTGCTCAATAATTTTTTTTAATAAATGAGGAGGAAGAATACAGGAGCTGAAAGAATTCTCCAAGACCTGTGGTCTCATGGTCAATAGTTGTTAGAGGTTATATATCTTTTACACTTTGGGAGGTTTTATTTAAATCCTGACTTTTATGCCCGGAATATCAGAATATTTCATATCTATGTGCATTCTGATGTGGCATCCTGATAGTAAAGTGCTATTTTATGAATGGACAAAGAAGATGTGATATATATATACAATGGAATATTACTCAGCCATAAAAAAGAATGAAATAATGTCATTTGCAGCAGCATGGATGGACCTAGAGATGATCATACTAAGTGAAGTAAGTCAGGCAGAGAAAGATGAATACCATATGATATGTGGAATCTGAAATATGACACAAATGAACTTATCTATAAAACAGAAACAGAATCACAGACATAGAGAATAGACTTGTGGTTGCCAAGGGGGAAGGAGGGGAGGGGAGGGATGGATTGGGAGTTTGGGGTTAGCAGGTGCAAACTATGATATATAGAATGGATAGGTTTTACTGTATAGACCAGGGAACTATATTCAATATTCTGTAAGAAACCATAATGGAAAGGAATATGAAAAAGAATATATATATATATATATATATATATTACTGAATCACTTTGCTGTGCAGCAGAAATTAACACAACATTGTAAATCACCTATACTTCACTAAAATAAATTTTAAAAAATAAAGTGCTATTTTATGCAACGAGAAATCAGACTTGTAAAAATTACATAATCATTTCCCCAGTTCACAATGTAAACTAATTTGAGAGGCATAGGCCTGTCATATATTTGGAATCAGAACTGAATATTAATGTAGTGTGACCCCATCTTCAGCCTAAGCTATATAGCCTAAGCTATACTCAGCCTAAGCTATATATAGCCTAAGCTATATATTTCAGCCTAAGCTATATAGTGGGAGTTGTAGGGGTCTTGGTGGGGCTGTCCAGGAATAGCCCACATGAGTGAGTGACAAGTATTCTGGGGAAGCTCTCGTTCTAAGTTTCTCTGGTACACAAGCTCATCTAATAATAAAACTTGGGCCGCAGAAGGGAAGGGATGAATGTATGTACAGTATGGTGTCTGGTATCCAAATTTGATGCTCACCAGCATCTGAGATATTTCTAAGTCCTGAGCTTTCAAAGATATTTCAAAGGGATCTGAGATGAAAAACTGAAAGGCCTGTTTTCACTAAAATGTCTGTAGAATCCCTGGTCCCAGGCAGCTCTGCCTTTAAGATCCATGCAAGCAAGCAGTCACACCTGAGAAAAGAGAACAGCTCTACTGTGCCACGGGGAGGGGCCTGCAGTGCGCCAGCCACAGCGGAGGGAGGGCTCTCATTTCCTTAGCTCTTTGCCCGGAGCCTTGGCTTGAAGCAAAAACCCTTCTCCCTGCCCAGCTTGTGCTGACATTAGAGCAATGCAGGAAATGAAGGCCTCCACGGGAACACAGAATTCACTTTGTCAACAGCTGGCTTGTGGTCAGCTTTTGCCTTTTTCAAGCAGCTACTCTGTGAGTCAAGTTCTGAGACAGTTGTATCACCGAGTAGTAGAGATGCAGCCCAGGCATGCTATCTTATTGAAAATAAAATATAGACTCTGTTTGGAAGTGTAACAATATCCAACCTGTAAAAAGTAATCTGAGGGCTTCCCTGGTGGCGCAGTGGTTGAGGGTCCGCCTGCCGATGCGGGGGACGCGGGTTCGTGCCCCGGTCCGGGAGGATCCCACATGCCGCGGAGCGGCTGGGCCCGTGAGCCATGGCCGCTGAGCCTGCACGTCCGGAGCCTGTGCTCCGCAACGGGAGAGGCCACAACAGTGAGAGGCCCGCGTACCAAAAAAAAAAAAAAAAAGTAATCTGAAACACACAGTAATATGGGGAAAAATGCAGACGTTATGTTGGAAAATCAATCACTGAAATATAAAATGAAGAAGACAGGGTGGGAACTTCCCTGGCGGTCCAGGGGTCAGGACTTGGCACTTTCACTGCTGAAGGCCCAGGTTTGATCACTGGTTGGGGAACTAACATCCCGCAAGCCACGTGGCTCAGGGGAAAAAAATTCTAAAAATCTGAGCAATACAAGTAAGACATTTTTAAGCACCTTTGTGAACTGTAAAGGACCTTAAATAAGCAAGGTATTTAAAAACGTCTGGGTCTATTTAATAACATAGTCTTCTGGATTTTCATCCATATTTTTTAAAAGATCATGTCACTTCACATGGGTCACTATAGAGTAGTTTAGTCAGCAAAGACTCAAGGCAGTCACATCAAGCAGTCACACCCAGGAGCAAGTGAGCTCAAGCCTCGAGCTGCATAAAGACTCCCGGCCACGAGACAGTCTTGCCAAAATGCAGTGCCTCCCTGGGCAAGGGGAAAGCTGCTTTGTGGCAAGTGGCTCTGGCTCTCTGGGTGGTCTTTGTGGCCGGGGTACAAGTTGCCATTTGACTCAGATTCTCCTGAATTCGATGTGATTTCTGGAATATACTCCCCTGTTCTATCCCACTCTCCCTCCCCCACCCAACATCCCTAAGAATCAGATACCAGCCACCTGAAAGAAAAGGAATGATTTTAGACTGCACGAGTTTCTTCTCCAGACCTTAAAAGCATCAACCAAGAATGTGAGGTCACCAAATGGCCAGGAAATGTACTATAAAGCACTGTCCCAGGACCACTCGCCCCTCAGGATAACCTCTCCTGACTTTTGTCCTGCCCAACCTATAGCACCATTTCTGGAAGTCAGCTGCTGACTGATAATTAGGTCTAATAGAGAGCGAGAGTTTCCTGACAGGATGCAGGCAACACTGTGTTTGCTGGCAGCTGTGCCTTTGCTAATTGTTGGAAACCTGGCTTTTGACCCTATGCTCGCTCTCCACCACCACACCCAACTCAGGCAGTTTAGCGAAGCCAGCTCCTCACACGTTGAAGGCAGCTCTCAGGTAAGTATCCTACCTACCACCATGGCTGATTCTCTCTCTCTCTCTCTCTCTCTCTCTCTCTCTCTCTCTCTCTCTCT
>NW_020838031.1:6349378-6595502 GCF_003676395.1 Aethalodelphis obliquidens
CTCTCTCTCTCTCTCTCTCTCTCTCTCTCTCTCTCTCTCTCTCTCTCGGCTGCGCCAGATCTTAGTGGCAGCACGCGGGCTCTTCGTTGCTGCCTGAGGGATCTTCTTAGCGGCACGCGGGATCTTTTTTAGTTGCCAGCATCTTTAGTTGCAGGGTGCGGGCTCTTTTAGTTGCGGCATGCGGGATCTAGTTCCCTGACCAGGGATCAAACCCAGGCCCCCTGCACTGGGAGCGCAGAGTCTTAACCACTGGACCACCAGGGACCACTGGACCCTGTGGCTGATTCTTAATAAAGAGACCTGGTTTTAGAACATTCACCCCCAGGGCGAATGCACTTGCAGGTATGTGGGAGTTTCCTGAAATAGGATAAATTCAAGTCAGACCTATAATAGATGTCTTTGAAAATAAGATAAATCTTGGCCACTGGAAGACCGGTTTACAAGCAGGAGCATTTGGTGGAAAATGCCATCATCCCAAGTGCCACCTCTGTTTCTGGGCTCCCTAACCAGATGCCTGAGAATTAGTGTGAAAGACACCATTTAAAGGGAAAGAGAACAGGGAGGAAGATTTTCCTCCAAATAGTCTCTTGTTTGATCACCATGCATTACACTCATCTTTTCCCCTCTAATTAGAAATGTCATCTTTATTCCATACTAACGTTCTTTCTCTTCTCCATAAAAGAGAGAAATATACACCTGTCGACTGATAGCCCTGAAAATGGACCTCAATCTTCAGAGGAGTAACTGCTGTCTCATTTTTTCTTTGATTTCACTGCTATTACATATGTAGCACTGTGCCTTCTGTCTTGTATACACAAGTGACTGATTACATCACTTGAATTCCGTAATTGTTCCAAACCTGTATTCTATTTACTGGCCACTTCTTCAATTTCAGGGAGTGAAGAGGGAGAAATGCAAGAGGAAGAAGATATCCCATTCAATGGTAATTTACCAGTCTGTGTGAAAAAAAGATCAGTAGTCTTGCCTTATCCTGCCTTCCCTTCTAAAGAATCAATAACACAGACATTCTGAAAACACAGAAGAGAAGAATGTAGGCTGTAAGATCTAAAAGTAAGTTCACTGGTCATTTCTTCTAAGGTAAGAAAGCTATGCCGATCTATGACTCAGGAAAAGTTTCATGGTTTGGCACCAACATCTTAACAGTGACTCTCAGCAGTCTTTACCATATGTAATATGTACTATAGGCCAGAAATAACCACGTGAAGCAGGTTCGAGTTTTTTCTTCTATCTACAAGATTTCATAAAAACGTAAAGACTGCCTGGATGAAATACACGCATAGTGTATAGGACTATTACCACCTATTTTTACCGAGAGTACTTTTTAGTAATCTTGGCTCAGGGCTTTCTTTCTCTGTGCCTATTTCTTATTTATGGAAAGCTGTCTCCTTAACTTCCCAGTATTAAAATCCCTCCAGCAGTTTTCCTATCACTCTTCAAATGTCCCTGGAATTCCACTTCTTACTCAAAGATTTTTCTTATCCAAATGGGAATGATGAAGTATGGCTGCACTTTCAATCCCACTCCTGGGCATATACCCGGAGAAAACCATAATTCGAAAAGATAATGCACCCCAGTGTTCGTTGTAGCACAATTTACAATAGCCAAGACATGGAAACAACCTAAATGTCCATCAACAGATGAATGGATAAGGAAGATGTGGTACATATATACAATGGAATATTACTCAGCCATGAAAAAGAATGAAATAATGCCATTTGCAGCAACATGGATAGACCTAGAGATTATCATACTAAGTGAAGTAAGTCAGACAGAGAGAGACAAATATCATATGATATCATTATATGTGGAATCTAAAAAAAGGATACAAATGAACTTATTCAAAAAACAGAAACAGACTCACAAACTTAGAAAACAAACTTACAGTTACCGAAGGGGAAATGTGGGAGGGGGGAGGGATAAATTAGGAGTTTGGGATTAACAGATATACACTACTATATATAAAATAGATAATCAACAAGGACCTACTGTATAGCACAGGGAACTTTACTCAGTATTCTGTAATAACCTATATGGAAAAAGAATCTGAAAAAGAATGGATATATATATATGGATAACTGAAACACTTTGCTGTACACCTGAAATTAATGCAAATTGTAAATCAACTATACCCCAATATAAAATAAAAATTAAAAGTTCTATTCAAACCTCAAAAAAAAAGTATGGCTGCACTTTATCCTTTAAAGAATTCCATTTAGCTTCCTTTGAGGAAGGACATGAGTTCAATGTACTGTCATTCAGGTTGGCTAAATAGGCCCCAGTGTTGCACGGGATGCCAGTCACTGTGATAATTCAGATGATCCTTTTTCTTTTTTTTTTGAGGTTACCAGAATGCTTTCATTTGGATAGCTCTTCTCTCATGAATGTACAGGGGCATTTGTTATTTTACTGATGGTAAAATTAGAGCCTAGAGAAATTAGGTAACTTAACTGTTAGTAACCGGCAAGGTGGGGCTGGAACTCAGGTTTCCTGATTCCAAATTCCTAAGCAGGTCATGACAGAGTAATAACTACAAAACTTACTAACTGGATTTCTTGAAAGGATTTTCTTAAAAGCATTTGGCCAGAGTCTAATTTTAGAGTTCAAGTGATAACAGCATTGTCACGTTTCAACTGGTTGACAACTTCTCTATGTGAAAAACATACTTTTACTGCAGGGAAGAGTTAAAATACTCCTTCCAGGGTCTTTGCTGTGCTTTAATTATTAAGCATTACTTCAAGGGTATTTATATTATGATACTGAAGATGCACACTTACCATGCACAATTACTTTCAAGGGAGGGAAAAGAAGGGGAGTTAGAATTACCATATGATCCAGCAATTCCGCTCCTGGGTATATACCCTAAAGAACTGAAAGCAGGGACTTGAACAGATACTTGTAACTCTGATGTTCATAGCAGCATCATTCACAACAATCAAAAGGTAGAAGCAACCCAAGTATCCATACATGGATGAATGGATAAACAAAACGTGGTCTATGCATACAATGGAATAGAATTCAGCTTTAAAAAGGAAGGGAGTTCTGTTATTTGCTACAACATGGATGAACCTTGAGGATATTATGCTAAGTGAAACAAGCCAGTCATAAAGGAGAATATATGATTCCACATATATGAGGCACTTAGAATAATTAAATTCATAGAGACAGAAAGTAGAATGATGGTTATCAGGGCCTAGGGGGAGGAAATAATGGGGAGTGAGTGTTTAATGGGGACAGAGTATTACTTGGGGATGATGAAAAAGTTCTGGCGATGGATGGTGATGAAGTTTGCATAATGGTGTGAATGTACTTAATGCCACAGAATTGTACACTTAAAATGGTTAAAATGGTAAATGTTCTGTTTTACATAGTTTAATACACACACACACACACACACACACACACACACACATACACAGACGAGACAGAACAATTAACACTAATCTGGAGGGAGGAATATACGGAAGTCTTCTCAGAGGAGGTGGTTTCATCTTGAAAGATGAAAAGAGGGTTGGTAGGCAGGAGAGAAGGAAAAGTTCCTCTAGGCTGAGGGAATAACTACGGGAAGTTGGAAGGCAAATTACAAGGTTGTATTCAAGGAATAGCAACTTATCCAGGTGACTGGACACTTGAAGGTGACTGCATACTTGTGGGTAAGTTACAAGAGATGAAGCTTCAATGATGAGGTGGGGGAAATCTTGAGGCCCCCTGCATGCCACACAAGAATTTGGCGCTTTATTCTGTAGGCAATGGGAAGACTGGAGTCCTTTAAGCTTGGGGACATGATCAAGCTTGCATTTTGGAAAGATACTGCTTGGCAGTTGTGTGAAGAATGGGTTGGAGGGGAAAGACTAGAGGCAGGGACACTGGTGGAGAGAGTCTGGCAAAAGCCAAGAGACAATGAGGGCCGAGCTGAGAGGACGTGGAATGGAGGGGGCTGTTTAGCAGGATGTGGAAACCAGCAGGAGGTGGGCAGTGAGAAAGCTTGTGGAGTGGAGGACAGCCCAGGCCACTTGGCTTCTCAGTGCACGGAGGTGTCTTTTCATCCACTTCCGTCTTTTCATTTTCATCCACATCGCCAGCCCAGCTGACCCACCCACAAGTTCTCCAGGTCTCCTGTCTCAGAACAAGTGCTCAGTACCCCTCCCAACCTTGACCCTCCTTGGGCTTACTCTTCCCTCCCAAACCCTAAACCCCTGACTTCCCACACTGTCCTCAGCCGCCTCTCCATCTGGCAAGCATTCTGACTCTTGCTAGCTTTCCCTCCAATCTCACCCGCGGTCTTTCCCTTCCCCTCCAACTCCAGCCACAGAATTTGTTATTTATCCCTTCATAATTCCCCACTCCAGTCCTTACTTCTGTGCTGTCTCCCTCCTCCGCCTAGACCAGTCTCTAGCCTCTGAGATAGAGGGACTTGAGCTATCATTAGCCCAGATCAGGAATATGGTAGAGGCTGAAGGGTTAGAGATCTAGCAGCAGGGGTGAGAGTGAGAAAGAGAGAGAGAAAGAAAGAAAATGCACTTTGGATATGTTGGGTTTGATGTACCTCGTCTAATAACATCTCACAGAAGTCCACCTGCACCCACTTACTGCGTGAGTCCTTGTACCTACGCCATGCCCAAGGCAGTCAACCTCAGTTTACTGACATCCAAGAATCAGAGCTGGACTCTCTCGAATAAGGGTCACTGGCTCACCGCATTCTCCTTCCTTTCTGCGCAGTATCTCCGGACAAGCAGTCTGTAGGAACCAGCTCCAGAAAGCACCAAGGCTGCCAGGAATTCAGCTATTAATCATCTTCCTCGGTGGTTCTAAAGCTCTCAGCCTGTACCCAGCCTGCCCACCAAATCTGCGCCCTTGCTTGGCGGGCACCGGGAGGTCTCAGAAACACTTTAACCTACCTGTACAGTGATTGTCTTTTTCAGGTGAGCAAAGAACTCTTCCCTTTGGTTGTCACTGTGTAGGCATCTTCACTGCAGGCTCATCAGCAACCACCTACTCTGTGTTGCTGCAGTGAAACTGGTTTCTTCCATGCTGTTAAGTGAGCCGGGTCTCTCGTTTGCAGTTAGTTCACTTCTGGCTTCTGTTCAGCTGACTTAGGATAGAATCACTCTCCTGGCATTATAAGAACATGCCCAGTTGAGTCAAACAAACGGAAACCCCATTAAGTGGCAAAGGCAAATCCTGCTGCACTCTCTCATGTCACTGGGAGCAGATGGCAGAGGAATAGCTTCGTGCACCACAAGAACCTCCCAACACCACTTCCCCATGGAAGAATGGATACTCGGCCAAAAGAGGCAATGCACCAAACACTCTGGCACTACAGCTGCTCTTTTCAAAGCCAGATCGTCATTGGAAAGGACTTCTTATGAGCCCTCTGCTGCTTTTTCATTTGGCGATGGGGCTAGGCAATCTCTGCGTTGCCGGCAAGGCGAGTGGCCCTCTCTCCCTCTGGCTCTCTGGCAGATGGCCATGCTTGGATCACATGGGGAAGTTGGCACATCGAGTCTGATTCCTTTGCAGTGTAGCTGCAGCAAGGATTTCCAATTAGTGATTTTGTGAGGGCTGCGGTGAGTCATAGGGCCCTGATTCTCCTGCAGAGGGTGAGGGTCTGTTTGTCCCCGTGAGGATCGTCATTACTCTTGTTCTGAGAATTCTGCAGTCCTTGGAGGACCTAGAACCAAACTAAACGCCAGAATGTGAGCCCTGAGCCTGGCAGCTGCCACTCACCATCTGGTTGCAAACTTTCACCAAACTTGCAGTGTAGATTTTTTTGGCCCTTCTTTTGTGCAGACATCTGCCCCTTTCCCTTTCTTTCTGCTATTATTCTTTTCTTTAATTTTTTTTTTTTTTTTTTTTTTTGGCTGCTGTTTGCAGGCCTCTCACTGTTGTGGCCTCTCCTGTTGTGGAGCACAGGCTCCGGACGCGCAGGCTCAGCGGCCATGGCTCACGGGCCCAGCCGCTCTGCGGCATGTGGGATCCTCCCGGACAGGGGCACAAACCCGTGTCCCCTGCATCGGCAGGTGGACTCTCAACAACCACTGTGCCACCAGGGAAGCCCTCTTTTTTAAAATTTTGATTTAAAAATACTCTCATCTTTTTAATCTCATGCCTGTTATGGATTTATGGACTAATATTTTTATTAACAAATTCATGTGCATATATATATATAAAACAATAAATTGTTACCTTTTATTCAGCATTTAAGCCAGGCCCTAGGTTAGCACCTTACAAACATTATTGTATTTAATTCTCATGACAATTCTGCCAAATAAGTATTTTTGTTCCCATTTTACGGATAAGAAATCTGAGACTTGCCCAATGTCACACTGATTTATTTATTTTTTGTTCTCAAGTAGTTGCTTTATTCCTGTCAATTATTTGCTTTAATGTTTACTTTATTTTTAAAAATTTATTGAAGTATAGTTGATTTACAATGTTGTGTTCATTTCAGGTATACAGCAAAGAGATTAAGTAATATATATATATATATATACATACATATACACACACACACATATATTCTTTTTCAGATACTTTTCCATTATGGTTTATTACAAAATATTGCATATAGTTCCCTGGGCTATACAGTAGGAACTTGTTGTTTATCTATTTTATATACAGTAGTTTGTATATTCTAATCCCAAACTCCTAATTTATCCCTCCCCCTACCCTTTCCCCTCTGGTAACCATAAGTTTGTCACACTGCTTTTAAATGGTAGCACTAGTTAGTTTAACTTCCAGTTCCATGCTCTTAACTACTTACTAGGCTGCTCTGTGTGTGTGTGTGTGTGTGTGTGTGTGTGTGTGGTGTGTGTGAGATACATAATACATATAAGTATATACAGACTATAAAGGTGTACAATAAATGTTTGTTGTTACTATTATGTATTATATGTATTTACTCCAAACTTTCAGTGTTATTACTGTACCTAGAAATTGATGCTAATTATGTTATATTCTGGACACAGATTACAGCTAAACAAATTCATATTATAACATCATGGTGGCACCTAGAACAGTGGCTATTAAAGTGGATGCTGAGGGCTTCCCTGGTGGCGCAGTGGTTGAGAGTCTGTCTGCTGATGCAGGGGACACGGGTTCGTGCCCCAGTCCGGGAAGATCCCACATGCTGCAGAGCAGCTGGGCCTGTGAGCCATGGCCGCTGAGCCTGCGCGTCCAGAGCCTGTGCTCCGCAACGGGAGAGGCCACAACAGTGAGAAGCCCGCGTACCGCAAAAAAAAAAAAAAAAAGTGGAAAAACTGGGAAAATCTGAATAAAGTCTAATACTTAGTTGTACCAATGTTAATTTCTTAGTTTTGATCCATGTTACAATGGTTATGAAGATGTAAACATTAGGGGAAGCCTGGTGTAGGGTATATGGGAACTCTCTGTACTCTCTTTGCAATTTTTCTATAGATCCAAAATTATTCCAAAATAAAACATTTATTAAAAATAATAACAACATTATGGATATGAAACATCATCGATACCTTTCTCTTATGGCTCCTCCCCAGAGGTAATCATTATCCAGAATGCAGTGCTTATCATTCAAAAAGCCTAACAACTATCCCTTCCCATCATCCTTACCCCCTGGTAACCATAAGTTCGTTCTCTAAGTTTGTGAATCTGTTTCTGTTTTGTCAATAAGTTCATTTGTATCATTTTTTTTTAGATTCCACATATAAGCAATATCATACAATCTTTCTCTTTCTCTGTCTTACTTCACTCAGTATGACAATCTCTAGATCCATCCATGTTGCTGCCACTGGCATTATTTCATTCTTTTTAATGGCTGAGTAATACTCCATTGCATATATGTACCGCATCAGGGAGTTTGGGATCGACATGTACACACTGCTATATTTTAAATGGATAATCAACAACAACCTAGTGTATAGCACAGGGAACTCTGCTCAGTATTATGTAACAACCTAAATGGGAAAAGAATTTGTAAAAGAATAGATTGATGTATATGTATAACTGAATCAGTTTGCTGTACACCTGAAACTATCACAACATTGTTAATCAAATATACTCCAATATAAAATAAAAAGTTAAAAAAAAAAGCCTAACAGAACTAACTGCAAGTATACGGAACTGTTGGCCAAGAGCAGCAATTTTTAAAGATTGCTTTTCAATTTTTTTTTTCAGATGAATGTATTTGCTTATTTTTTTTCTCTGAAGTGTAGTTGATTTACAATGTTGTGTCAATTTCTGCTGTACAGCAAAGTGATTTATATATATATATATACACACACATATACATTATTTTTGAAAATATTCTTTTCCATTATGGTTTATCATAAGATATTGAATATAGTTCCCTGCGCTGTATAGTAGGACCTTATTGTTTATCACTTCTATATATAATAGCTTACATCTGCTAATCCCCAAATCCTAGTTCATCCCTCCTCCAACCCACTCCCTCTTGGCAACCACAAGTCTCTTTTCTATGTCTGTGAGTCTGTTTCTGTTCATAGATAAGTCCATTTATATTCTATTTTAGATTCCACATATAAGAGATATCATATGGCATTTGTCTTTGTCTGACTTACTTCACTTAGTATGATCATCTCTAGGTCCATCCACGTTGCTGCAAATGGCATTATTTTGTTCTTTTTCATGGCTGAGTAGTATCCCATCGTATATATGTGCCACTTCTTAAACAAGATTTCTTAACGCCTTTGGACTTCGGTGAGAGGTCAGGAAGGAGGTTCCTCCCAGAGACCCTGCCCCTCCTTCAAGCAGTAGCACTGCTCTGAGCCCCTCCCCTTCATCAACTCACTTCCATCCTGACCAGCTGCCCAGCCCACAGCCTTGGTCCCACCACAGACCTCATCGAGGAGGCCACCTGTAGGCCACTGCCACTGCCTCCCTGCAGTCCCTTCCCCTCAACCTTTCCCTAACCAAATTTCTCCGAGTTTTAGGACACAGGAGGACACATGAGGACCTCTGAGAGCTGCCAGTCTCTATTACAACCCAGGCCAGTAGACAAGAGCCCCGAGGCTCAGCCCTTTTCTATAGGAGAGACAAGAGTCATGCCATGTGGCGTGTTCTAAATGGGAGAACTCCCACTGAAAGCCCGGGAGGCTATTTCCTCAGCACTCAAACTGTGCACCTGGACAACTCTCCCCCTTCAGCTGCCCACACACACAGGGTCCTGCACTGGGACGGGGGAGGGACAGGGCTCTGAGGGCCCCTTTCGTTGCTTCTGAGGCCAAGGTATTTCCCTTATGTCTAAAGGTCATTAGAAGGGCGATAGCTCTGAGACCTCATTCGTCTGTTTATTTAAAGATTCCATTAATTTAAAAAAAAAGGGGGGGGGCTTCCCTCGTGGCACAGTGGTTAAGAATCCACCTGCCAATGCAGGGGACACGGGTTCAAGCCCTGGTCTGGGAAGGTCCCACATGCCGCAGAGCAACTAAGCCCGTGTGCCACAACTACTGAGCCTGTGCTCTAGAGCCCGCGAGCCACAACTACTGAGCCCACGTGCCACAACTACTGGAGCCCACACACCTAGAGCCCATGCTCCGCAACAAGAGAAGCCACCGCAATGAGAAGCCCACACACCGCAACGAAGAGTAGCCTCCACTCACCGCAACTAGAGAAAGCCCGCATGCAGCAACAAAGACCCAACGCAGCCAAAAATAAATAAATAAAATAAATAAATTATAATAAATAAATAAAGATTCCCCCAGAATATTGCTGAGCAATAAAGAAGAACAAAATAATGCAATCTGCAGCAACATGGATGGACCTATAGATTGTCATACTGAGTGAAGTAAGTCAGACACAGAAAGGCAAATATCATATGATATCGCTTATACGTGGAATCTAAAAAAAGGAGGGGTACAAGTGAACGTATTTACAAAACAGAAGTAGAGCCACAGATGTAGAAAACAAACTTATGGTTACTAGGGGGTAATGGGGGTGCGGATAAATGATAACCAAATGATAACCTGCTGTATAGCACAGGGAACTCTACTCAATACTCTGTAATGGCCTATATGGGAAAAGAATCTTAAAAAAAAGAAAGAAAAGTGGATATATGTATAACTGATTCACTTTGCTGTACACCTGAAACTAATGCAACATTGTAAATCAACTAGACTCGAAAAAAAAAATTCTTTTTAATTATCAAAAATAAAAGCAAACAAAAAAAAAGATTCCCCCTTCATGTTGTTTATAAAATAGTAACTGTGAAGCTAGAGATTCACAGAGGCCCTCACAGAGGAGCCATAGACGTCCTGCCAAGTAGGACTGGTCAAGGCTGTTCGAGGCTGACCAGGAGAGTTAAGAAAGGGGAAGTGTCTGGCCAAAGTCTCTGGGGAGATAAATAGACTTATCAGTTATCCTTTGACCTGCAGATACTGTTCTTTTGTCAGGAAAAACAGACCATACAGTTTTTGGATTCCTGAAAGGTAACCCGGGAAAGTAGGAGGAGTGGCACCTCCTACGTTCTCCCACACTCGTTCTCCCACACTCGGGCCATCTAGTGCTAGACCCTGAGGCAGGAGGACAGCAGACATGAATTACTGGTCTGTGCTTTTTCTACAATGAACACAAAAAAGAGAATGTCTAGGGGGAGTGGGAATGGGGAAGAAGGAGAAGGGGAATTCAGGCTAAGGTGCTTGTTTACCTCACTTCAGCTTTTAAGGGCTGACAACCCTAACCCGTAAGACAAGGCTACTTGTGTCAGAACTGAAGTAAATATCTGAGGTGATAGGTCTTTGTTTTCTCTACGAATTCACCTAATTTCTTTTTAAAAAGTCTACAAAGCGTACTGGATTGTGAAATTCGTTTCACACTACAGACACCTAGAATCACAAGATTTTAAAGAAGGATGATTGTGGATTTTAGAGTGAAATGTGATGGTAAGATACATAAAGCTAAGTCATGAAGTTCTACGTTATAGAAAAGAAAAAACCACATTCACAGGTTCCTTAACAATCAGGACCATCATTGTTTATGTTTCCAAGTAGAAATGGATTTTCTCACTTCAGGCACTGACGTGTGGTCCTAAGACCTGTGAGCCGGAACGCCTGAGTTCTACCCCGGTCCTGCTGACACCAGATATTTCACCGTACATGAGAAGTGAACCGCCTGTATATGATCGCTAAGAGGCTGTAATCAATGTTGTTCATAAAGCTGGAGAGCAAAGTGGACATAGGCAAACACAAAATCCACATGGCAAGTATACAGAGATTACATACACAACGTAATGATGAAGGCACTGTGATTAATAATGTGAAATGAGAAGTGTGGCTCTCACAGATTATTAGCAAAAGAAATTCTCTCCAGAGATGATGAATGTTGAAATTGGTTGAATACTAATGGGACCTTCAGCTTCTGAACTGGAAGGGTCTGTGTATTCTATTCTGAATGACTTTCAGAAAAGGAGTTTAAACAACTTTCCCACGTACTTGTCTCAATGTCTAAATGAGCCTGATGGTGAGAAAGCTATTCCTTTCATTTACTCCACTGCTACCTTTGCTCTTAATCCCATGAGGTGGGGCAAAAAGGGCATGTATTTAGGTACGAGCCTGTCCCGGCTGTGCTACTTCTTGCTTTGTGCGTGAACCGGAGGGAGGGAAATGACCCTCTACTCCCAGTTCCCTTGTCTATTAAGGCACCAGTGAGAAAAACAATAATGCTTAGAGCTAGTGTCCATGCAAAGCACTCTATACAGAGACAAAAAAGCTGATGATTATCATTCTAGGGTGTCATATTTAGAAAAGACAAGTATTAACATGATAAGATTTTAAGCAATTAATGCACTGCAATTCAGTTGCAACCACATGGAAGAACTGCACGAAACATAATGTGAAGTGGAGGAAGCCAGACTCAATACAGAGGGGCTTCTGGGGGCTGGGAACATTCTCTCTTGGTCTGTGTGTTGTTGACACGGGTGTGGTCAGTTTGCGCTCACTCATCCCTTCTGAGCATAGGATGTGTGCCCTTTTCTGTACGTGTGTCCTTCTTCAACAAAAACTGAAAATTTTTTATTTAGAAAAACTAGATACCGTGGATAAAAAACAACAGCAACAACGATAAGAATCTCCAGATTTCGCCATCTTCCAGAGACAGTGAAGGCGTTCCGAACAAGCCTGCCCAAAATGTGCCACTTTGGCACATGGATTATTTTGAGCAGAAGGCAATCAAGACACAGCAGACTCGAGGAAAACTCTTACCCCCCTCTTGACTACCTAAAATAATTTAGATCAGGGCCTGGCCCAGAAAGAGAGCTTGTACCAGAGGTAACTTTATATCTGAAAGACCTACTATACGGCAGGGCGAACATCTAATGGCCAGACCTCTGCTCTTCCTATTGTCCTGTGAACGGCCCTCCTCCCCTTTGAAGCCCCATCCCATTGTAGTTCCTTAGCTCTGGATGGCATAAGCGCCTCAACCGCCCAACTTGCCCCAGGTCTCACTGTCTTTGTAGGGCTCCTGTATGGTACGTACACCATTAAATTTGGTTTTCTCCCATTAATCTGCCTTATGTCATTTTTATTGTTCGACCAGCCACAGAACCTAAGGGTTAGAAGGGAATTTTTTCCTCCCTGACAATAGCTACTCTAAATATTTGGATGTAGATCCTTCCAGAATGTTTTCTCTCTATGTAAATATATATTTTGTGAAAATGAAATCACATTCTACATCTTTTGGTAACCCAGTTTTATCACCAGGCAATATACTGTCGAGTCCATGCAGTAATACTGCATGTTATTAACTGCATAGTACTGAAGTCTATTTTATCAATGCCCTATTATGTTATTACAAACACTGATAAATAAGACTTGCTCAGACATCTCTGCTCAGTATTTGGTTTATCGTTTTAAGATTCTGAAAATGGAATTGGTGACTCTAAGGCACACATCTTTAAGGCACTGGGTTTTCTTCTAGAAAGACTGCACTGATTTACATTCCCACCTACAGGGGTTGAAAATTCACCTTCCCCCTGTTGCCCTGCAAAAATGGATATTATCATTCCTTTTTTTTTTTTTTTTTTAATTTATTTTTAGCTGTGTTGGGTCTTTGTTTCTGTGCGAGGGCTTTCTCTAGTTGCGGCGAGCGGGGGCCACTCTTCATTGTGGTGCGCGGGCCTCTCACTGTTGTGGCCTCTCTTGTTGCGGAGCACAGGCTCCAGACGCGCAGGCTCAGTGGTGTGGCTCACGGGCCCAGTTGCTCCGCGGCATGTGGGATCTTCCCAGACCAGGCCTCGAACCTGTGTCCCCTGCATTGGCAGGCGGACTCTCAACCACTGTGCCACCAGGGAAGCCCTATCATTCTTTTTAGTCTTTGCCATTCTGGAAATTTCACGTAACTGAGCCCAAGGGTCACAGAAGAGGCAACAGGGGTTGAAGTTCCAACTCCGGGATGGAACAGACTTGGGTCCTCCTTCCAGCTCAGAACCTCAGTTTCTTCAGCTATAAAATGAGATAACTGAGGGACTTCCCTGGCAGTCCAGGGGTTCAGACTCCATTCTTCCACTGCAGGGGGCGTGGGTTCCATCCCTGGTTGGGGAACTAAGACCCCACATGCGGTGAGGCATGGCCAAAGATTTTTTTAAAATGAGATAAATGACATTTCCTAAAAAGAAGAGCTCGATAGCTCAACACTAGTCATGACCACCTCCAACTCTGAAACCCCTTTCCTCTCTTGTTTCCTCCCAGCATCCTGGGTGTTCCCCTGTGCACGTAAATCGCGTCCCACCACTCCATCACACTCTTTCTTAAAACACTTCCTTGGCCACTGTACATAGAACAAAATCTAAACTCCTTAACCTGACTGACCTGACTCCACTTGCTCTGCCTCTGCCCGCCTCCCCGGCAGATGCTGGATGCTGACAGGCCTCGCTTTCCCTTGCCCAGCTCTCCGCGGCTGCACCGGCCTCTTTTGGTTCCTTGCTCAGTCCCCAGGCCCGTCTCCTGGACTGCTCCTCCTGTCTTTGTCTTCAGCTTAAAAACCACGTCCTTAGAGAGACCTTCCCCGCCCCACCTGCCGTTTTCTCACAGAGCATCCTGTTCTGTGCCTTCACAGTTCTTATCACTATATGTAATTACATATTTCTTTGCTTGGGGATTTTCTGTCTCCCCACCGCCTGGTAAGCTCAATGACAACAGAGACAAGGCCTGTTTGGTTCACTGCTGTATCCCCACTGCCTGCCTCCTTAACAGATGCTCAATAAACACTAGTTCAATAAGCGAATAGCCCTTTCACTTTTCCTCTGGTTTGGTGGCTTATAAACCCATAGCACTGTGCTATGCAAATCTGTGCTGTCAAATCTCTGTGACCAGTCCCTCTGGGCAGCTCTCTTTCTGATCTGAGCCGCCCCCAGGCCATTTCTGATCCCTCTCATCCCCCCGTCCCTGAGTTCCTGTTTTCTATTTCACCTTCTGCAGCTCTGAAATGAAATATCTGCTCTTTTGTATTGTTTGTTCAGTGTTTGAAATCCCTCCCCTCACCTCAGGGAACCGTTCATTACACTAATCGTTTCTTCAAATGGCACTCCATCCCAGGGGGTACTGGGACGGGGGTTCAATAAATATTAATTCACTCAGCATTTACTTATGAAGTGCCAGGCAGTATATTAAGCACTCAGGATACAAAGATGCATGAGACACAGCATTTACTAACTTCAAGGAACTCCCAGTCTAGCAACGGAAGCACATAATTATAATATTCTGTAGCAGGTGCAATGATTTGCTATATAAAAGACAAAGAGTCTCACAGGGAAAGGAGATCTAATCCAATTTGAGAGAGAGAAAGATCCTTCTTCCTGGAGGACATGTCATCGGATCTGAGCCAGATAAAGGGGAGAAAGGCATTACAAGCACAGGGAACCGCATGAGCCCAGATATGGAACAGAAAAGCAACATTCTGTGGACAGGAAAACAGTCAGCCCTTTAGCATTGCTGGAAAATCAAGTGCAGTCAGAGAAATAAGTCAGAGCAATGAGCTGGGGCCTCATCAGGAGGCACTGGAGTCATGGTTAGAAGTTTGGACGTTTAAGTAGGAAGAGGTCCCTGAAAGGAGGGCTGGAACTCAAGGTTTGGGAGTCATCACTCTCCGGAGAGCATGTGAAATGCAACAAGCAGTGGCCCAAGGATGGTACCCAGGGAAACCCCAACATTTTTCCTCAGCTGGAATGAGAGAAAGATAGATGTAGTTAGCATCCTCTCTAGTTATCTGTTCTTCCATGCTTGTTAATCTTGTTCCCATTGCCTTCCAATTTCCCCTAGACTTGGGTAACCAATCGCTAATTGCTAATAATAGCTGTCATTTATTGAGCACTTACTATCCGCTACGTATATTCTAAGTGCTTTGCTTGCATTGATTTCTTTACTCGGTACAAAAGCCCATTTTGGGGGGATGATGGGACTGATGCACAGGTGAGCAATCTGCCGCAGCTCAGACTGTTGATAAGCAGGTGTAGCCACTGTTATGTGGAGACAATTCTCTCTCTCGGAGGAGAGCTGCTCATCCTTCATAAATCAGATGCAAAGCTCTTTCTTTCATTTTCTGTCTTTCTCTTAGAGACAAAAAAGGCAGCTGTAGTGTTGCTTGTTAACATTTCTGGGCCCTAAAGAATGACTGAAGGGAGAAAGAACTTTTTAATGAGGTCTAGAGTCCAATTAGCCTTATCGTGAATTAATTTTCATTTTTCTCTTAAGTACTAGGGTTCAAAACTGAAAAAACGTTTGCTGAATATGGCAGGGTGCCATTTTCTGAGGCACACACAATTCCTATAAATATCCTTTGTTTGGGAATGTGCGTATTAGGAGAGACACAAATCATGTGGATGACACGTGTTATAGCTACTCCACGGTTGAATGGGCCTTCCCCATACTCCCTTCGTGCTTTCTAAGGTTGAATAGTATATTGTGAAACACTTTGTGTATAAAAGAACTTTATTATGTAGTGTCATTATGTAGTTTTGGGGAATAATCCAAGACTGACTTTATCAGCTAGCATTTTATAGAGAGCTTTTTCTGTAAATTTTTGGTAATGTTATATTTTCTGACGTTATATCCAGAGCTGGATAATGATGATCTGTTATAAAGCATTCAAAGAAAAAACACACAAAGCTAGGAACATGAACCTTTATCAGTGTGTCAGTGAAGGTCTGGAAATATTCTAGAACTCTTTTATATGCTTGCTGGTATGAGAGTGTTAATAAGAGTTCTGTTTTAAATTAGAAGTAAGACTTTATTTACAAAAACAGGTGGCTGCCCACAGGCCACAGTTTGCCAATCGGATTTTTTTTTAAATACTGCAATAAAGTATTATCTATCTGAAAGCTTTTCCTGTAAGACCAGAAACAAGGCAAGGATGCCCACTCTTGCCCCTTTTATTCAACATAGTATTGGAAATCCTAGCCAGAAAAATTAAGCAAGAAAAAGAAATAAAAGGCATCCAAATCAGAAAGGAAGAAGTAAAAATGTCTCTTTTTGTAGATGACATATTATATATTAAAAATTCCTAAAGGCTCCACCAAAAAACTGTTGGAACTAACAAGCAAACTCAGTGACCTTGCAGGATACAAAATCAATATACAAAACTCAGCTGTATTTCTATACACTAACAACAACTATCAGAAAGAAAAATTAAGAAAACAATCTCATTTACAATTGCATCAAAAGGATAAAATATCTAGGACTAAATGTAATCAAGAAGGTGAAAAACCTGTACACTGAAAACTATAAGACACTGATGAAAGAAATTGATGATGACACGAATAAATGGAAAGATATTCCATGCTCATGAATTGGAAGAATTAATATTATTAAAATGTCCATACTACTCAAGTAATCTACAGCTTCAATGTAATCCTTATCAAAATTCCAATGACATTTTTCACAGAAATAGAACAAACAATCCTAAAATGGGTATAGAACCACAAAAGACCATGACTAGCCAAAGCAATCTTCAGAAAGAAGAACAAAGCTGGAGGCATCACATATCCTGGTTTCAAACTATATTACAAAGCTATAGTAATCAAAACAGTATGATGTTGGCATAAAATTGGACACATAGGTCAGTGAAACAGAATAGAGAGCTCAGAAAAAACCCCACAAAATATGGCCAATAATATACAATGGGGAAAGCACAGTCTCTTCAAAAAATTGTGATGGGAAAACTGGACAGCCACATGCAAAAGAATAAAATTAACCATACCCCAAAATCAACTCAAAATGAATTAAAGACTGAACATAAGCCCTAAAACCATAAAACTCCTGGAAGAAAACAGAGGTGGTAAGCTCCTTGACTGCGGTTTTGGCAAAGATTTTTTTGGTTTTGACACGAAAAGCAAAAGCAACAAAAGCAAAAATAAACAAGGGGGACTACATCAAACTTCTGCACAGCAAAGGAAACCATCAACAAAATGAAAAGGCAACCTACTGAATGCGAGAAAATACGTGCAAGTCAGATATCTGATAAAGGATTAATATCCAAAATATACAAAGAACTCACACAACTTAAGAGCAGAAAACCAAACAGTCCAATTAAAAATGGGTAGAATAGAAATTTTTCCAAAGAAGAAACAGAAACAGACTCACAGACACAGAAAACAAAGTTGTGGTTACCAAAGGGGAAAAGGGATGGGGGAGGGATAAATTAGGAGTTTGAGATTAGCAGATAAAAACTACTATATATAAAATAGATAAACAACAAGGTCCTGCTGTATAGCACAGGGGACTACAGTCAATACCCTGTAATAAACCATAATGGAAAAGAATATGAAAAAGAATATGTGTATATATGTATAACAGAATCACTTTGCTGTACAGCAGAAACTAACACAACATTGTAAATCAACTGTACTTCAATAAAAAAAAAAACACAATGAGATATCACATACCTGTTAAGATGGCTATTATCAAAAAGGCAAGAAATAACAGGTTTTGGCAAGGATGTGGAGAAAAGGGAACGCTTATGCACTGTTGGTGGGAATGTAAATTGATGCAGCCACTATGGAAAACAATTTGGAGGTTCCTCAAAAAATTAAAAATAGAACTAACATATGATCCAGCAATTTCACTTCCGGGCATTTATCTGAAGGAAACAAAAGTACTAAATTGAAAAGATCTATGCATCCCTATGTTCATTACAGCATTATTTTCAACAGCCAAGACATGGAAGCAATCTAAGTGTTCATTGATGGATGAACGGATAAAGAAAATGTAGTATACATATACAATGGAATGTTAGCTATAAAAATAGAAGGAAATTCTGCCAATTGCAGCAACATGGATGGACCTTAAGGGTATTATGTTGAGTGAAAAAAGTCAGACAGAGAAAGACAAATACCATACGATCTCACTTATATGAGGAATCTTAAAAAAAACAAACAAAAAACCGTAAAAACAAAAAAACCTAAAACCAAAACCCAAAAAACAGAGGTGGAGCATGGGGGTGGGCGAAATGGGTGAAGGGAGTCAAAAAGTGCAAACCACCAGTTATAAAATAAATAAGTCCTGGGGATGTAATGTATGGCATAGTGACTACAGTTAATAATACTAGGGACTTCCCTGGTGGCACAGTGGTTAAGAATCTGCCTGCCAATGTAGGGAACACAGGTTCGAGCCCTGGTCCGGGAAGATCCCACATGCCACGGAGCAACTAAGCCCATGCATCACAACTACTGAGTCTGCAGGCCACAACTACTGAAGCCCATGTGCCTAGAGTCCATGCTCCGCAACAAGAGAAGCCACCGCAATGAGAAGCCCGCGCACCACAACAAAGAGCAGCCCCAGCTCACCGCAACCAGGGAAAGCCCATGCCCAGCAATGAAAACCCAATGCAGCCAAAATAAATAAATTTTTTTAAAAAGTTAAAAAAATAATAATAATACTGTATTGTAAATTTGAAAGTTGCTAAAAGATCTTCTTATCGCAAGAAAAAAAATTGTAACTATGTGTGGTGATGGATGTTGACTCGACTTAACGAGGTGATCATTTTACAATACATACAAATATTAAATCACTGTATGGTACACCTGAAACTAATATAATGCTATATGTTAAGTATATCTCAAAAACAAAACTGCACAGAATTTCTAACTACTCTTTGGGCAGAAATGGAGAGCCATAGAACTTAGATACTATTTCCAAATAAGTTGCAAAGTAAGGCAAAAAAGGAGAAATCATCCATTTCACCTATCAGTAAAAAGCTAAAATACCAAAATCCATCTTAGAATGTTGTAGGACAAACACATGCTTTTATAGAACTAGAGCATTCAGAGGTGTTAAAAATATATATGTATGTGTATATATACATACACACACACGTAAAATGTATCTTGATGACTGAATTGTTTGTGTCCCTTTAAAAGCTACACCGGAGCCTAGTGCCTCATTCACCTCACCCTAGCCCCAGCCCCGAAAATTAAAACCATCTTGAGGAACTTGTATATCATAGGGTTTAAGGCACTAAGGGAAAGCAGCCCACACAAACTCTCTTCTATCAACACTCAAAATTCTCCAGCTCAAATTCATGACTTTCTGATGATTATTGTTCTCTTTGTCTCTCTGACACACACACATAAGCACTCATACAAACCCACATTCTTTCTCTATAGTCCTTTATTAAAATGTAAGAATGTAAACAGTGTTGTGATAATAGCCCAAATCTACTAATAATAGCTAAATTGTTTGACTGTTTACTTTATGCATGATGTCATGTAATCCATGGAACACTCCTGTGTGGGAGGTGTTTTTAGAACCGTTTTATGATGAGGAAACTGAGGCTCGGAGAGGTTAAGAAGCAAATGCAGCCTCTGGCGACAGACTAGCTTCCACCTTTACCTCTATCACAGTTCCTACAACTTAATCACCCTGAGACTCAGATTCCTTTCGAGAGTAAAATGTGAATGCTAATTGTCTATACTTCATAGATCTACATAAGGATTAAATAAGATCATATATTTGAAGCACTCAGCTCAGTGCCTGGCACATAGCAAGCGTCCAATAGATGATGATGATGATGGTGATGGTGGTGATGTAATTGGCCAAAGGTCAATAGCTACTAGGAGGTGACATCATGCTGCTACAGAACTCCCAGAATCCCTTCCTCCAGAGGCAGGGCCTCAACCCTGGGTAGGTGGGAAGATAAGAGATCAAGGGTATCTATTTATCTCCTTCAAATTAATGACAGATTTTGAACTACCACAGATACTATGTTCCAAATGTATCATAGCCCTTGACCTTTCCCATCCGCTGAGCCAGTCAAAGACCCCGCAGCGGGACAGCTCCCTGAGTCATCGAGAAGCCCAGCCCGGGGAGTCCTGGCTTCTGTGCCACGTCTCAAAATTCCAGTTCTACAGTCCAGGCTAGTTTGGCAAATGTTGCTATTTATATCTCTTCCTTTGAATGGCTATTTCACAACTCCAACCTACACAATTCGCATATTTCCCCTGCTGTGCTTCCACCTCCCCTCTCTCCCACCAACAAACACATTTTTTCCAGTGTGGACTCCACATTTAATCATTTAGTCATAAGGGTTTTTTTTGTTTTGAACATCTCCTTTGCTGAAATTCTGTGCAATTACTGAGAGCACAAGAAACGAAACTGAATTTCACATCAGCCTCTCTCCCCGTCCCTCTCAGCCTTTCTCCTTGTTACCCTGAATGAAGACCCTACCCCTTCTGAGAAGCCTCTAGTCTTCTCAAGGACTTTCCTCCCTCAATCATCCCTTCCCTCCAGCATCATAAGTTTCTCCTTATGTCTATCAGTCTATTATTTCCAGGGTCCTATCTTTATACCAAAAAATCTACACTTTCCTCCAGCTATGGCCCCATGGCTTTGCTGCCCCGCCCAGGAAACGTGTCCACATCCTTTTCTCTCTTCCTCTCTTCAAGCTACTGCAGTTGGCTCTGGCCCCTCCCCTTCCGCTAAGACTGTTCTCTCAAGGTCGTCAGAGACAACACACTGCCTTATAAAATTGCAGCCCTATCAGAGTCGTTTCCCTGTCCCCTTTTTTTGTTTGTTTGTTTTTTTGCGGTACGCGGGCCTCTCACTGCTGTGGCCTCTCCCGTTGCGGAGCACAGGCTCCGGACGCACAGGCTCAGCGGCCATGGCTCACGGGCCCAGCCGCTTCGAGGCATGTGGGATCTTCCCGGACCGGGGCATGAACCCGTGTCCCCTGCATCAGCAGGCGGACTCTCAACCACTGCGCCACCAGGGAAGCCCTCCCTGTCCTCTTTTGACTTGACTTCTCAACAGCATTTGTCACCAAGACCATGCTCCTGCTTAAACACGGTCTTTCCTTGGCTTCTGGGATATTACGTTCTCCTGGGATTTCCACCGGCCACTTCTTTGCTGGCTTCTCCTCCCCCACCAGATCTCTGCATAATTTTGGTGGATCCCCGTTGTATTAGTGTGCTAGGGATGCTGTACCAAATCACCATCGACCGGGTGGCTCAAACCACAGAAATGTATTGTCTCACAGTGCTGGAGGCAACAAGTCCAAGATCAAGGTGTGGGCAGGCAAACGGGGAGGAGGGTGGGAGAGGGAAGGATTAGGAGTCTGGGGTTAGTAGATGCAAACTCTTATATATAGGATGGATAAACAACAAGGTCCTGCTGTATAGCACAGGGAACTATATTCAATATCCTGTGATAAACCATAATGGAAAAGAATATGAAAAAAAAGTATAACTGAGTCACTTTGCTGTACCGCAGAAATTGACATAACACTGTAAATCAACTATACTTCCCCTGCCAAAAAAGGTGTCGGCAGGGTTGCTTCCTTCCGAGGGCTGTGAGTGAGGATCTGTTCCAGGCCCTTCTCCTGGCTTCTGGAGGTTTACTGGCAATCTCTGGTGTTCCATGCCGTGTAGATCTCTGCCTTCGCCTTCACATGACATTCTCCCCGTGTGCGTGTCTCTGTGTCCAAATTTCTCCTTTTGATAGGGCACCAATCATACTGGATTAAGGGCCCACCCTACTCGAATGTGACCTCATCTTAACTAATTAAATCTGCAACCATCCTATTTCCAAATACGATCACATTCTGAGGTACTAGGGGTTAGGACTTCAGCATATGAAATTTTTTTTGCAGGGGGGGATACAATTCAATCCATAACATCAGTCTTGGGACTTTGCTCCATCTCAGATGATCTTGCATCATCCCATGGTTTAAATGTCGTCTCTATGCCAAAGCTTCCCAATTCTAGGTCCAACCCTGGCCTAGAACTCTACACCAGTTCTTCTCAAAGTGTGCTCCCCAACCAGGGGCATCAATGTCACCTGGGAACTTGTGAAAAATGCAGATCTGGGGACTTCCCTGGTGGTCCAGTGATTAAGAATCCACCTTCCAATGCAGGGGACGTGGGTTCGATCCCTGGTCAGGGAACTAAAATCCCACATGCCGTGGAGCAACTAAGCCTGTGTGCCGCAACTACTGAGCCCATGCACTACATGGGCTCACAACTAGAGGGAAGTCCATGCATACCTGAAGATCCCCTGTGCCGCACCTAAGACCCGACACAGCCAAACAAATAAAAATAAATAAATAAATAAAAAGTGCAGATTTTCAGGTCTTACCCCAGACCTACTGAATCAGAAACTCTGGGGGCGGGGTCCAGCAGTCTGCTTTAAGAGCCCTGCAGGGTAATCTGATACAGGCTGGGTTTTTTTTTGTTTTTTTGTTTCTTTGCGATACTCGGGCCTCTCACTGTTGTGGCCTCTCCTGTTGCGGAGCACAGGCTCCAGACGCGCAGGCTCAGTGGCCATGGCTCACGGGCCCAGCCGCTCCGCGGCATGTGGGATCTTCCCGGACCGGGGCACGAATCCGTGTCCCCTGCATCGACAGGCGGACTCTCAACCACTGCGCCACCAGGGAAGCCCCAGGCTGGTTTTAAGAACCACGACTCCAGAATCACATATCCAAGTGTCTATCTTTACCACTCTAGTTAGAAACCTGATAGGTTCCTCAGAAAGAACTCTTGATTTCCACATCCTCCCTTGCGCTGCCCTCCCGCTTCAGACCATTTCGCTCCATCCTCACCTTAGAAAATGGCACCATCATGTCAAAGCGCAGGAATATTCCAGATGGAAAAAGAAAAGCAAACGAATAGAGAATGAGCTCGGTGTGTGCTCAAGGAACAGAAAGACGTGCAGTCTGGCTGAAGTGCAGGATACAAAGGGCGGCGCAGAACAAGCCAGGTGTGAAGGGCAGGGAGGGAGGCAGAGGCTTTGGGTGATGTGCAGACTTAACAGCAACAAACACGTTTTGTGGCATCCACATCTCCCTCGGTTGAGCTCCCTTGCATTCTGGGAAATGGCCTTTCCTGACACAGCAGTGAGGACTCAACTCATCGGTGAGCAGTGTTCATCCCTGTAGATGTAAGGACCGCCCCCCCGCCCCCCACCCCGATCCCTTTTACCGACAGGGGCCTCTGTGCCGCAGCTTCTATGAGTGTTGGCTGATGACAACTCCCAGCCCCTTTCTCCTGGGAATGGGCCTCTAGCAAACAGGAATCGTGGCTCCCGTGAGGCCATGCCCCACCCTCACCAGGCTGTGTATACTGAGGCACAAAAGCTTGGGGCCCTTGAATTAAGGGGGATTGACTTCATGGTGTAATTGGGGTTTCCAGGGCTGCCTGGAGGGATGAGCTTGAAGCTAGCCTCCAGCTGAGAGCCCCACCTTGCTTGGGTTTTCCCATCCTATCTTACTTCCCTCATTCCCCTTTTCCTAAGAGTATTTCCCCAATGAATCACTTGCTCAAGAAGCCTCCTGCTTCCTGAGAACCCCACTTGCTTTGGAGGGGAAGGTTCAGGAGAACTTGAGTAATTGGGGGGTTGGTTGGCCACAGTTGCAGAAATCCACAGAAGTAAAGAGGGTCCTGAAGAGGAATTTGATTCTTCAGGACAGAGGCTGGGGGTGGTGCTGATGATAGTAGAGCGGTTTATCCAGAGTGAAAGGTCACTTATGTTAAGATTATTGCTTTTGTTAAACACAATTCGAAATCTCTGAATCCAAGGCATTCATCAAATGCCAGTAGTCCCAGCCTGCTGACTATTACGGTTCCTGAAGTATGGGACAAGTTCTTTTTCTAGAATATTCTGCCGTACGTTCCCTTCTCTGCTCCTCACATTTGAAAATAATGTGACTGAAGGAAGTGCTCTTTGGGGGTTGAGACTGACCCCCTGGTACCCCCAGACTGGGCTGGCATCCTCCTTAGCTCTCTGGTATCCTTTGCTTCCCTAAAGAAGCACTTACCAGACCGCATTGTCCATATAATCGACCATTTATTGCGTAATAAGCCCAAGAAGACACAAGAACGCTGAGCGTAACTCAGGCTACATGGCCTGCTCCCTTGTTGTCTCGTGGAAAATACTTAGAAAATATTTGTGGAATGATAAAAATGAGAGAGTAAATGAATGAATGGTCAATATACCAAACTGCGTAAGTTCCATGCAAAGGCAAATTTGTTTTCCCTTATGCAATGTCCCTCTGCTATATGTCTGTTTAATCTGTTTGCTCTCTTGCCTCCCATGGGTGGCCAAAACTGTCTCTAGTCCCCTCTGATCCTTGCAACAGACAACAGAACTAGTGTTGGATATTAGTGCTTAATTTTGAATACTTAATTAACCAGTTAACATTTATTTCAGCACAAATTATTTTAAAGATATTTTAAAGGTAGGGATTTAAAAAGAAATAAAATTCAGCGGTCTTCAAGAAGCTCATGGTGGCTGATTATACAATTCATTCTTCTCAAAAAGAGTGTCTTGCTGAATGCAAAACTAAGTTTGGTTTAATATTTGTTCCTTTGTTATACTTTCCGTAGAAGTACATTCACATATCATTAAAAATGTCTTCTGCAGACCACGTGGCCTAGTTTTGTCAGGAAACATCACAGGCATAGCCACCAGGCTCTGGCTGTGGGTGAGATCAGTACATGTTACTGCTTGGCTAGAAAGGCAAGGTTGCTGGTTCAAGTCCTACTCTGTGTACCTGCAGGGGAATCGGCGTCCCGATAGCAGGACATGTTTGAATCGGAATCCGAGTTGTAGGATGGGCAGGCCCACTTTAAACAGCAGGCACCTTTCAAGTTCCGGCACTAGATCGCCTGCTCCAGGCTTTGAAATAAAATCAAAGCTTGCTTTGGCCTTGACGTGAGCTTTCATCTAATAATAGTCTGATAGGTATGTCTACAGCAGCTTTTTAAAATTCAAATATTACCCTTTAATGACAGGAACACAGAGTCTTTGAGTTTCTTGGCATCTGAGAGGTGAGTCATGCATTTTATAGATACAGAATTGAAAGAGGAATGACTTGCATGAGGCCAGACGGCAACTCCAAGGGTATAGTGGCTCCAGCGTCATGAAGCTGCCCAGAACTACTGGGCCAGCTGCCATCTTTTCATCCCTCCACTGTACCAAGTACGAACATGAGTAGAGAAAAGCAGTTCTGGCCACTGAGATGAGAAGAAACAGATGCCAAAGTTCATAGCTCTTGAAAAGGTAAAGACAGACCAGGTTGCACTTCTGCTGTGCCCCGTTGGGGTAAAGATATACAGGTGGTGGGGGCTTCCCTGGTGGCGCAGTGGTTGGGAGTCTGCCTGCCGATGCAGGGGACACGGGTTCGTGCCCCGGTCCGGGAAGATCCCACATGCCTCGGAGCAGCTGGGCCCGTGAGCCGTGGCCGCTGAGCCTGCGCTCCGCAACGGGAGAGGCCACAACAGTGAGAGGCCCGCGCACCACAAAAAAAAAAAAAAAAAAAAAGATATACAGGTGGTGGGTTTCTTTCTTCTCACCTGTTCCTGTCCCACTTGGCCTCTGAAAGTCAGCCAGCATTCTTTCTTCAGCAAATGTGTGCTGGGTTCTGGGCAAAACAACATTATAATAAAAATAGAAAAGGTGAACCATGACATGACTCTAATTGCCCCAAAGGGTCTTTGTCCCTAACCTAGAAGTCATGCAATCTTGCATTTTCCCATTAGGGATGGAGACATTTGACTTGCCACCCATAGAAATGTTCCCACTTTCTTGGGCATAATCGGTGTTAGCAAAAGCATCCTTCATCTACTGAACACCTATTTGAGGCAGGTACCACTGGGCATTTTGTATGGTCTCCACTTAATCCTTATGACAAATATATATTTATTGAGCAACTGCATGTGCTGGACACTGTTGGGGACCAGAGATACAAAAATAAACTGGGCACAGCCCCCGCTCTCCAGAGTTGTATAGTCTAGTGTAGAAAATATACTCATGATCAAGAAGTTACAATACAGTATAATACAATGAGATGTCACCTCACACCAGTCAGAAGGGCCATCATCAAAAATCTACAAACAATAAATGCTGGAGAGGGTGTGGAGAAAAGGGAACCCTCCTACACTGTTGATGAGACTGTAAATTGGTACAGCCACTATGGAGAACAGTATGGAGGTTCCTTAAAAAACTAAAAATAGAGCTACCATGTGATCCAGCAATCCCAATCCTGGGCATATATCCAGAGAAAAACATGGTTCGAAAGGATACATGCACCCCAATGTTCACTGCAACACTGTTTACAATAGCTAAGACATGGAAGCAACCTAAATGTCCATCAACAGATGAGTGGATAAAGAAGATGTGGTACATATATACAGTGGAATATTATTCAGCCATCAAAAAGAATGAAATAATGCCATTTGCCACAACATGGAGATGATCATACTAAGTGAAGTAAGTCAGACAGAGAAAGACAAATATTATATGACACCACTTATATGCAGCATCTAAAAATGATAAAAATGAACTTATTTACAAAACAGAAACAGACTCATAGGCTTAGAGAATGAATTTATGGTTACCAGGGGGGAAGGGTCGGGGGGGGGGAGGGATAGTTAGGGAGTTTGGGATTGACATGCACACACTGCTGTATTTAAAATAGATAACCAGGGCTTCCCTGGTGGCGCAGGGGTTGAGAATCTGCCTGCCAACTCAGGGGACACGGGTTCAATCCCTGGCCTAGGAAGATCCCACATGCCGTGGAGCAACAAAGCCTGTGCACCACAACTACTGAGCCTGCGCTCTAGAGCCCGTGAGCCACAACTATTGAGCCCACGAGCCACAACTATTGAAGCCTGTGCGCTCAGAGCCCACACTTTGCAACAAGAGAAGCCACCGCAATGAGAAGCCCACGCAGTGCAATGAAGAGTAGCCCCCGCTCATCGCAACTAGAGAAAACCGTGCACAGCAACAAAGACCCAACATAGCCAAAAATAAAAATAAATAAATAAATTTTTAAAAAATAATAAAATAAAATAGATAACCAACAAAGACCTACTATAAAAAATAAAATAAATATATCTGTATTTATAAGAAAAGAAATTACAATACAGTATAATAAGGGCAAAAAGGTGAGCCCAGATGTCTATGGGAGCACACAGGAGGAAACCCTAACCCAGTTTTGGGGTGCCGACGAAGTCTTCTTGTGGGAAGTGATGTCTAAGCACTATTTGATGAAAATTATCATCTCCAGAGTTACCTCTGAGCCTCAGAGTTTGTGGAAGACAGAATACTGGCTCCCAAAGATGCCCACATTCTAATCCCCAGAACCTATGAATACGTTAGCTTATATGGCAAAAAAGACTTTGCTGATGTGATTAAGTTAAAAATTTTGAGATGGGGAGATTATTTTGGGTTGTCTGGGTAGGCCCGATGTAAGCACATGTAACTCCTTATAACAGGGAAGCAAGAAGGTCAAATTCAGTAGTGGGAGATGTAATGATAGAAGCAAGAAGTTGGAGTGATGAGAGGAAGGGGCCACAAGCCAAGGGATACGGGTGGCCTCTAGAAGCTGAAACAAGTAAGGAAACAGATTCTCCTTGAGAGCCTCCTAAAGGACACTGCCCTGCTGACACTTGGTTTTAATCAGTGAGACTCATTTTGGACTTGTTCTACAACTGTAATAGAATACATTGGTGTGGTTTTAAGCCATTAGGTTTGTAGTAATTTGTCACAGCAGCAATAGAAAACTAATATAAGGACTTCCCTGGTGGTGCAGTGGTTAAGACTCCACGTTCCCAGTGCAGGTGGCCCAGGTTCAATCCCTGGTCAGGGAGCTAGATTCCACATGCATGCCGCAACTGAGTTCGCGTGTCACAACTAAGGAACCTGCGAGCCACCACTAAAGACCCAGTGCAACCAAAGAAATCAATAAATATTAACAACAAAAAAGAAAACTAATATAGATTTTAAGTCATAACTTGTGCAACGTCACAAATTAGATAGGATGAACCCCGGATTAAAACCAAGAGTGAATATTCCAAAGCCTGGGTGGGCTTTCCCTAAAGCTTATGTTACCTCTTAAGAAGCATCTTGGGTATCTGCTCAGTATGTTTTGAAGAGCTTGTCTGCCAGGCTCCTTCCATTCTCTCTTGCCTAAGGCACAAGTGTTCTTATGAAGACAGTGTGTGGTATTAGATGCTAACGTGCTAGGATGTTAGGCAGAGGACATGCGTGGATCAGTGCATTGTTTTTTGAATAGCATAGTAGAAAGAGAACTAGACTAACACTAAGAGACTTAGGGTCTCTAGTCCTAAAGCTGTAATCAGCGCGGGGACTTGAGCAAACCCCTTCACATTTCTGGGCTTCATTTTGCTCATCTGAACAATAAGGGCTTGAGTGAAATGGTTTTTGGTGCTGCTTTAGTTGTTGTTTTTTTTTCCATGCGGGATCTTAGCTCCCCAACCAGGGATGGAACCCGTGCCCCAGCAATGGAAGCATGGAGTCTTAACCACTGGACGACAGGGAAGTCCCGATGTGTTTTAGTTTTAACGTCCTACAATTTCTAAAGGCAGGATGTCCTATCCCTCCTCCCCAGCACGTACACTTTGAAGCCAGTAAGCCCCCAATGCGAGTTCAGTTTTAGCAGCTTGGATGCCAGTTCATTTATTATTTAACCAAGGAAAAGGAAAGAAACCTCTCCTCTTCCAAAGAGGCCAGCGTTAGCAGAGATCGTCTGAAATTCCGAGTTTCAGAAACTGCGCAGGTCAAGCTGGAAGATTAATTAGCAACCGGCAAAGTTGAAGAGAATGATCTTGGTTTGTAAATTCTGTCACTGCACATAAAGTATTATGTGAATGGTTGTAAATGAACAGTAGCTCTAGCTAATTCTGGAAATGGCCATATTCCCATGTTATCTGGTGCTGGAGCCTGAAAGGAGAGCTTGAAATAAGATCTGGATCTTTGGCAAATGATCTTGGGGCCCCAGTACACGAGAGTCAAGGCCGTCTCAGATTGTGTGTTCAAACTAAAAGCCAATTTGTTAACGCAGAGCGATTCTGAGGCTTCAGCTCTGCTGGGGAGATACCCTGTGGGTTTCAAGCAACCTTAATACTTGGCATGTCACAGCTTTGTATCTTTGATGCATGGGACCCACAGTACAAATGTGCCTTGACCTTTCTGTACAGGTCCTGGTACAATCCTATGAGTGCGGCTGATGCCGCCCTAATTGCTTCCTTGTCATTTCCCCGCTTTCTGCCTGGAGATGCCTGGGAAGACTTAGGCAAACACACAGACTATGAACCCAACCAATCAACAAATAGTAAACAATCCCATGGCCTTAAAATATTTTTCCTTCTTGACGCCTCTATACAACACTGATGCGACCGTCACTCTCTTCCAAAACATGTTTCTACCTTCCTCGAAGATACTTTACTCCATTCATTCCCCTTCTCTGCGGCTCCTCCTTTATCTCCACCTCTGTCTTCTCTTCTTCCCTTGGCTGGTCATCTTAGTCTTCCATTTCCAACCTTGGTTCTCAACTCCTTCCCCTGCATGTTATCTCCCTTGATAACCTCATCCAATCAGCGTTCGATTAGCATGCTAAAGCAGACGGCCCTGAAACTGAGAGCGCTGAGCCTCCCTCATGCCCCAGTTCCCACCATACTGAAGGTGCTGGCGTCACAGAGCTCAGGCTGGATCCCGTCTCTGCCACCCAGAAAAGCTGTGTGAATGTGGACCGGTGACAAGCCTCAGTCTCCTTATCTGTACAATGGAAAGAATCATAGAAGGGACCTCCTGATGTTGTAGTAAGCATGAAAGAAGTGAAGGCTGTAAAGTGATTGACACCTAGCAGTCACCTAACACATGCTATCTGTAATTCTTATTTGAATAATTAAGCTTTTTAACTTGCATACTTTGTTAGCAGATCCAATGCACACCTCTCCTCCCTGAAAATATGAAACACTTCACACAAGCCCTCCAGTGGTTCCTGTTTCTTTGAGTGGTGTCACCTGCCTTTCCATTTTGTATTCTTTCTTTGAAATTTTTTTTTTTTTTTGGCTGCACCACACGGCATGCGGGATCTCAGTCCCCTGACCAGGGATCGAACCCGTGCCCCCTGCAGTGGAAGCGCGGAGTCGTAACCACTGGACGGCCAGGGAAGTCCCTGCCTCCCCATTTTCTAGACCCACGAGTTGGAAGTCAACTTTGAGCCTTTCTCTTTTTTGTCTCTGTATCTGATGAATTGCCAAATCCTACATCTCAGTTCAAATCTGCCTCTTCCTCTCCATTCCTACCCCCAGTAACCCAATTTACATCGATTAGTGTCCCCGTTCCCTAACCAACCTCCCTTAGTCTCATGTTTTTGTGCTGCCAATGCATCCATCTTCATCTTGGCCCAGAGCTGTAATTTCACGCTCCCCTGGTCTTAAACACACTTCTACTGATTCACCCTTCTTGTTGAATGAAAGCCAGTCCCTCAGGGTAACATTCAAGTTCCTACACAGCAGGGTTGAGACTTGTCTGAGTGTGTGAGGAGTGGGAAGAGGGCCGCCCTCGGGATGCTGGACTAGGTGTCCACTGCGGTGGGGTAAAGAGGAGTCACTCGGTTGTTCTAAGTGCCAGAGAGTATATATACAAAGAGAATGGATAACTGCAGTTTACATAGTGACAAATATCAAAAATCCTATGGGCGTGAATAACATTCAATCACAGATATTTATCAAGCATCTACTGAGTGCCAGACACAATGGCTGGGCGTTGGGAATACCGCAGTGAAGGGCTTTGCTCTCAAAAATTTACAGTTGGAGCAGGAGCCAGAGAAATCCACAGACAGTCGTAACACAGCATGGAAAACACTGAGCACTTCCATGGGAATATACAGGAGCAGCTCCCACACCTGCGGGGGTTGGTGGGGAGGGAGGAAAGCTTCTGGGAGGAAAGGACACCTTAGCGGAGACCGATGCACAAAGACTCACTCAGCCAGGTGAGGATGGAGGGGTAAGGACGCCAGGGGATGTTTCAAGATGAGGGGGTCTCATGGGCCCACCAAGAGACAGAGAAACCTTGGTGTGTTGGTGCCTGAGGGCTGAGGCTTAGCCAGGGGCAGAAGTCAGAGGTGTTGAGAGAGAAGATTAACAGGAAAGCAGGGGACGGATTAGGAAGAACTTTCTTTACCATGATAAAAGGGTTGGCTTTTATCCTGGGGGGAAAACGGCAGCCACTGACAAGTTTTAAGCAGGGTAATGGGTTCATCAGATTTCCTTTATTATCAGAAACTGAGAAAAAGGCAAGGATTTTAGCTGAGGAGAGTCTAAATACACCAGTCATTAGAACTCAGAAAATTTCAGTAACAGACACACCTCGGAGATATTGTGGGTTTAGTTCCAGCCCACTCCAATAAAGCAAGTCACACAAATGTTTTGGTTTCCCAGTGCATATAAAAGTTATGTTTACACTATGCTATAGTCTGTTAAGGGTGCAACAGCATTATGTCTAAAAAAACAATGTACATATCTTAATTTAAAAATACTTTATTGGGCTTCCCTGGTGGCGCAGTGGTTGAGAGTCCGCCTGCTGATGCAGGGGACACGGGTTCGTGTCCCGGTCCGGGAAGATCCCACATGCCGCGGAGTGGCTGGGCCCGTGAGCCATGGCCGCTGAGCCTGTGCGTCCGGAGCCTGTGCTCCGCAACGGGAGAGGCCAAAGCAGTGAGAGGCCCGCGTACCGCAAAAAATAAATAAATAAATAAATAAATATACTTTATTGCTGGGACTTCCCCGGTGGTCCGGTTAAGACTCACCGCCTCCACTGCACAGGACATGAGTTCGATCCCTGGCTGGGGAACTAAGATTCCACATGCCACAAGGCGTGGCCAAAAAAAAAAAAAAAAAAAAAAAAACTAAAACCTTTATTGCTCAAAAATGCTAACCATCAGCTGAGACTTTAGTGAGTCGCAGCAGTACCATCAAAGATTACTGATCACTGATCACAGATCACCATAACAAATAGAATATCAATGAAACAAACAGTTTGAAATATTGTGAGGACTACCAAAATGTGACACAGAAACACACAGTGAGCAAACGCTGTTGGAAAAATGGCACCGATAGACCTGCTTGATGCAGGGTTGCCCAAAACCTTCAATTTGTAAAAAACGCAGTATCTGCAGAGCACAGTAAAGCAGAGTGCAATTAAATGAGGTCTGCCTGTAATTCTATTTCAATATCTGGAACTTCAATTTTAAGACACTTAATTGTCCTTGGTTCTTTACCTCTGACCCCTGCAGTTTATAAGTAACATGGGAAGTCATCAACTGATTTATGTGCTGTTGTCTAGACAAATATTTATTAGGATGTCAGAGTCAGAAAGGACTCCAGCCGCGTTCGGCATAAAAATAAAGACACTGGTGATGGGTCCTGGCTTTTTTCTGGTTTGCTGCCTTCATTTAGCACTGTCTGTCTTCTGTGGCCCCGAGTAACTATAAAATAACCCAAGGTGGAGGCATGTTGCCTGGATAGGCACTGAGGGGGCTTACAGACCTGGCCCAGACCAACACCCCACTCTCAGGGAGACTAGGTCATGGTAGGTGCCCCACAAGGAGCCTGAAGCAGATTCACCAGGAAAGAGAAGAGAATGAGCTGGCGGGGTGAGGCTTCCTAGAAGGAGGGGACCTGGGTCCCATTATGTTAATAGATCCTGGCCCTTTGAGCCCAGTTTCGAAAGACAGAGATATAATCTCCCCTCCAGGTCCAGACTCAAAGACTGGCTTAATAGAATTTAGTCCTATGAAGCATATATCCTTAGTAAAATGATGACTTAGTCCTGATGGATTAGTCATCACAGGGGTTACTGTCGCGTAATGGGACAGCCCTGGAAAAGGGAATTAGTCACAGAGTGGAGGTGACTTATCTTTGATTATTTCCCACAATGAAGGTTGAAGAAGTGGCTCCCCAAACCCCATGTATTTTTCAAGGTCATTGAAAATGTCAGCATCACCGTTATCCTACAATAACTGGTGTCACCAAACTGGGGACCATCTCTAGAATGTGAGTTAATGCTGTAGAGTGCACTGACATTACAGAAAGCCACTGCATTTTTGTTCCATCTGTATAACAGTGGGATCTCACACACAAGCAATCCTGTACAGTGCAGGCTCTGTGAGATGCCTGCCTGGGTGCGTCATCTGGAACCATGTATCTACCGTGTGACTTTAAGTTTCTTAACCTCTCTGTTAAGGAGCCTCTTGCTAAAATGGGGATAAAAATATCGAAATGGGGATATCTAAAAGGGGGATTAAAGATATCTACATTACAGATTTATCGTGAGGATTAAAGGAGATAATTCACAGACGGTGCTTAGCACAGAAAATGCGTTTCAGAAAGTGACACTGGGTGATTAATGTCAACCTAGTCTTTTACTTCTTCTGGGGGAATTTGTGTTTCTTCTGTGATTTACCTGCTCTTGTCATCTGTCCACTTTTCAATTAGGGGCAAGTCACATTTTCCTTATTAATCTCAATTGAAATCTACCTGCATGAATTCACAGGACAACTGTGTCAAGGCTCTTAGACCTTGAGAAAACAAAGCAGCCCTGGCTTATGTCTGCACTGAAACCTGGAAGAGTTCACAGGCCCCTTTACAGTTTGCTCATCATCCTCTCACAGACTTTCCTTCTATGGTATCAGTTCTTCCGCAAGAACACTTAACACTTCTTTTTCTTTCTTTTAATCCTTTTGACACTTCCTGTTCTCCTGAAATACTTAGGCTCCCTTCCCCCACTAAAGAGACACTGACCATGAGATTTTGTACATAAACCACTATGGATCCCAGAGGGAAAACTGAAATCAAAGGAAAAACTACATTCCAATTACTTGGGCGTCTTCGGCACATGGTTGTGAATTGTATTTATTTAGCCAATCATCTGCCATTGATGGAGCGCTCACATGTGTCAGGCAAGGTGCTGGCACCTGTCCCAGATAGAAGGACATGGACCAAGGCTCAAGGATCTCAGACCAAATAGAAGACCCTGAAGGACCTTCCAAGGCAATAGAAATAAAAAAAATAAATGGGACCTAATCAAACTTAAAAGCTTTTGCACAGCAAAGGAAACCATAAACAAAACGAAAAGACAACCTACAGAATGGGAGAAAATATTTGCAAATGATGTGACCAACAAGGGCTTAATTTCCAAAAGATACAAAGAGCTCATACAACTCAACAACAACAAAAAAAACAAACAACCTAATCAAAAAAACGGGCAGAAGACCTAAATAGACATTTCTCCAAAGAAGAAACAGAGATGGTCAAGTAGGCACATGAAAAGATGCTCAACATCACTAATTATTAGAGAAATGCAAATCAAAACTACAATGAGGTACCACCTCTCACTGGTCAGAACGGCCATCATTAAAAAGTCTACAAATAACAAATGCTGGAGAGGGTGTGGAGAAAAGGGAACCCTCCTACGCTGTTGGTGGGAATGTAAGTTGGTGCAGACACTATGAAGAACAGTATGGAGGTTCCTCAAAAAACTAAAAGTAGATTTGCCATATGATCCAGCAATCCTATTCCTGGGCATATATCCAGAGAAAAATATAATTCAAAAAATACTTGTACCCCTATACTCATAGCAGCACTATTCACAACAGCCAAGACATGGAAACAACCTGAATGTCCATTGACAGATGAATGGATGAAGGTGTGGTACATATGTACAAGGGAATACTACTCAGCCATAAAAAGAATGAAATAATGTCATTTGCAGCAACATGGGTGCAACTAGAGATTATCATACTAAGTGAAGTTAGTCAGAAAGAGAAAGACAAATACCATATGACATCACCTATATGTGGAATCTAAAATAGGACACAAATGAACTTATCTCTGAAACAGAAACAGACTCACGGTCATAGAGAACAGACTTGTGGTTGCCAAGGGAGAGGGGGTGAGGGATGGATTGGGGTTAGCAGATGTAAGCTTTTATGTATAGATTAGACAAACAACAAGGTCCTACTGTATAGCACAAAGAACTATATTCAATATCCTATGATAAACTATAGTGGAAGAGAATATTAAAAAAGAATGTGTATATGTATAACTCAATCACTTTGCTGTACAGCAGAAATTAACACAACGTTGTAAATCAACTATACTTCAATTTAAAAAAAAGACCCTGAAGGAAGGCACCAGACTTGGTGAAGTGGCTGCTGTGAACCTACGAACGGGGGCAAAGCAAGGACAAGGAGCTGCGTGTACTGCATGTGAAACATGTCTGTACTGAGGGCACTTGTATTTTCATGTTCGTTTGCCATTTTTTCCTTAGTGAAGCCCTAGAAGACAGAGTCCTGGTCATCTTCTTTCTCGGGGGCTCCCAGGGCTTTGCCCCACGATCAGTCCTTCCCTTTGAGATGTACCATGAGCTATGTGGGGTCAAAGACCAGGACGCAGTCAAGCTGCCACAGAGCATGTGCCAGTTGACTTCTTTTCCCTGGTGAGGTGGGTTCAAACCCAGATTCTGCTCCATCCCGATAGAGCAACAGAAGTCTACACATGACAAAGCAGTTGCTTTCTGAAATGCACTTACTGTGCGAAGCACTTACACAAATTATCTCTTTTCATTCTCATTACAAACCTATAAGGTAGGTATTATCATCTCCATTTTAGAGCTGAGGAGCCAGAGGCACAGAGAGGTTAAATAACTTGCTCAAGGTCACACAGCTGATAAGTGGTGCTTCCAGATTATGAACCCAGATAGGTCTCTCACAAGATCCTATGCTATGCGATACTGCTCGCCCATGAAATCTCACTGTTATACGGGAGAAATTTAAAAAGAGAAATAGTTTATTCACTTATTAGATTGGCAAAGACTAGGAAGCTGAGTGATGTCTAGGGTGGGGAGGGCCTGGGGAAAGGTGTGCTTTGCTACCGCTTGTAGATAAAGATGATGGACTTCTACTCCTCCTTTCCTAAGTCAGAATTTGTTCAGGTAGCCTCCTGTCTCCAGGTCCAGAATGGAACCCAAGCATTTTATGCCAGTATTTTTCAAGCTATAAACATGAAGTTTGTTTGGTGGGTCCCAACCAGTGTCTTTCGAAAAATTGAAGTCGAGTAAAAATAGAGTGTATTGTACCTTTCATCTGGAGTTCTGGTTTGTGTGAGAAAATAAATGTCTTTATTCTTTAAGCCAACTTGTATTGGGATTGTTGTTCCTTTGCAGCTGAAAGCATCCTGGATGATTCATTGAAGTGTGAACTGTGCAGTATTTCTGGAGGGCAATCTGACTACATGTATCAAAAATTTCACTAAACATACTCGGCAATACCACTTCTAGGAATATATCTCAAAGAAAGAAACGTTTGCATGGACAGTTTAAAAGGATGTTCATGGAATCAACATGTTTAATAGCAAAAAAACAGACCTGAATAAAGACCTTAATAAAGATTATAATAAAATATGTTGTACCCTAGGTCTGGATTCTATGCAAGGAAAAGCTACACAACCAGCAATCGGTGAGATTTATACGTTAGTGAATTGTTCACACTAACAGGAAACTGTGCATAAATGACACAAATAGGAAATTAGTCGAGCCACTGACTTAAAAAGTTAAGACACCTGTGCTTTTTGCAACCTTTGATGTATAATAATTGATAGAAACAAAGATCATCACTAGACGCTAAAACCATTGGATAAAAGATTGCAGGAGCAGGATGTGCACGTGATCTCAAAGGATCACCCCTAAGGTTATTTACTGTTTACAAGGGAGTCGGGGGACTTTATACTGGAGAGATCTGGCAGATGCCACCTTAACCAAGTGATCAGACTTTGCAATCCCAACGAGACGCTGGGAACCTCCTGATGTGATGCCTTGCAAAGTACCGATACCACCTAGGTCGTATCCTTGTCAGAAAGATTAAACCAGATCTAGTCAAAAGGAAACAGATTCAGATTGTAGGGCCTTCTACAAGACAATTGGCTTGGACTCTTCAAAAAATGTCCATGTCACAAGAGAAAAAAAAGGCGTGAGAATATTCTAGAACAGTGCTGTCCAACAGAAATATAATGTGAGCTATACATGCAATTTAAACTTTTTAAATAGACAAATAGGTAAAACTAATTTTAATAATGTATTTTTAGCCCAATACATTCAATGTATTATCATTTCAATATGCAATCAATATACAGAATTACTGATGAGATAATTTACGTTTTGTGTGTGTGTGTTAAGTCTTGAGTACACTCAATTTGGACCAGCCATATTTCAAGGGCTCAAGAACCACATAGGACTGGGGGGTTCTGTATTGAAAGGCACAGCTCTAGACTAAAGATGGCTAAACGGACATAACAACCAAATGAAATTAGGATCCTGTATTGGAACAAAAAAAATAGCTATAAAGAAAACTGTGGGAATAATTGGGGAAACTTAAGGGTAGAATGTGTATTAGATAATATTATTGTATATATGGTAAAGTTCTTGGTAATAATAGTACTTATATAAAGAGAATTACATTATTCTTAGGAGATAAATGCTAAAGTACTTGGGTGTCAAGTATGATGTCTGCAACTTACTTTCAAATGGTTCAACAAATTATAAATAGGTGGTAAGTCAATAAATAGAGGTTGAGATAGATACCGATATATAGAGGGAGGGAGCAAATGTTAATAATTGGTGAATCTAGGGAAAGGATATTCAGATGTTTATGGTACTGTTTTTCCCAACCTTTTCAAGCTTTGATAGGCCTAAGAGAAAAAATAGATTCCAATAATGATAATGACATTTTACATTCTTTACAGTTTATGGCGTATCTTCATATATATTGTGAATCTGATCCTTTCAAAAGTCCATGAAGGTAGATATATGGTGTGTTTTATCTTTATTTTATAGTCAACGAAAACATTTCTTCAGCACCTAACCACGTGCCAGGCACGGCACATGCATTTTCTCTTTTAATTTCCCAAAGAACTCCCAGAGGCAGGTGGGGTCTCTCCCCTTCACAGCGGGTGACATTGGAGGCTTTGGGAGGTCAGGGGACTGCCAGGGATGTGAACTGGGCAAGCCCCAGAGCTGGGGTTTAAATGCATCTCTGTCCCACTCTGGGGCCTGAGCTCCTTTCTCTGTGTCCTGTTTCACAGATGTAGAAGTGGAAGCCCAGAGAAGTTAACTAACTTGTTCAAAGTCACACAGCTACCGAGGGCAAAGGCAGAATTCAAGCCCACGCTTCATTCAGTCTCTGATTCCAGGGCTCTTTTTTCACAGCACACTCTGAAGTCAGTTTGGGCTCTAACGGGGTGGCTCATGTGAGAAGAAATCTTGGAGAAAGGGCCCCCGGCACAGGAAATTAGTCGAGTTATTGAAGTGGAGCGAAGGAAAGGCCCTTGAGCTCAGAGCAGGCCTGGCTGGGGAAAAGCTCTGTAAAAATAAAAGCACGACTGCACCGACTAAATCATCTGATGCTCTGATTAAGAAGCATGAGTTGCCACACCATGTGATGGGGCGGCCGTAAGCTCCGGCCCTGGAGACATGACCTGGCACAGATTCCATCACTGGAGGGTGGTATCCAGGTAGGATTATGTTTGGGGGGATGGGAGGAGGGGGAAGCAGTTCAGAACTCCAGTCTCACAACTGTGCTGCATTGTTGTAAATGTAAATACTCTTCTTCAGTTTTCACTTAATTTTCAATGACATTTAAATTTTTCAAATAAAAACTAAATTTTTCATTTAATTTTAATGATCTGATTAAAAGACTGGGTGCATTACTGAAAGTCTTAGCCCTGAGAACAATGAAGTTCTTTGCCAAAATACTCAAATAAGAAAAAACTAGCGGACTTCCCTGGTGGTGCAGTGGTTAAGAATCTGCCTGCCAATGCAGGGGACACGGGTTCAAGCCCTGGTCTGGGAAAATCCCACATGCTGCAGAGCAACTAAGCCTGTGCACCACAACTACTGAGCCCGTGAACCACAACTACTGAGCCTGTGTGCCACAACTACCCCACACCTAGAGCCCGTGCTCCGCAACGAGAGAAGCCACCACAATGAGAAGCCTGCACACCACAATGAAGAGTAGCCCTGCTCGCCGCAACTAGAGAAAGCCTGCACGCAGCAACAAAGACCAAACACTGCCAAAAATAAATAAAAATAAATCAATTAATTTAAAAAAAAAAAAAAGAAAGAAGAAACTAGCCATTGTAACAGGAATCTAAGGGAATCGTGCGTTTTACATCAGAACAGGCTCAGGGCAGTGAGGACTTCTAAAGGGAGATCGTCCCTTCAAGGACCACCCCGTCTTCTCCCACTGAGTAGGGGACTCCAGCAGGGACCTACCAGGGGGCTGTGAAGCTGAGAAGGTCACCACCTTGTTACCGAGCCCAAGCTCATACTGCTCACCGCACGACGGCAGGCCAATGTATCGAGAGGTGAGGTGTTAGGGTAAGGAATGGCAACTTGATTTGGAAAGCCAGGAGGCCAGGAAGCCGGTGGACTCGTGTCCCAAAGAACCCTCTTGCCTGGGTTAGAATTCAGACTTCTTTTATATTAAAAAGGGAGGGAGTAAAGTCAAACATCTGCTTGTTCCCCTCAGCCTCCTGAGGGGAGGTGTTAATTTCTTCCTCCCTGCAGTCATTCACAGGTGGGCCTGGTCAGGATATTTCCTGTGAGCTAACCAAAGGTATCTTAGCTTAATGCTCATTACCTGGGGAGCAGGGTTAGGGTTAGGGTTAGGGCCCCCAGAGATGGGTCACTATGTATAATTTAAGCTTATAGGCAACATCCCTTTAACGGTTAACTTGTAACAGAATACAGCAGGTTCTTCCCTATTACATTCTGAGCATTGATCTGGAACCACAAAGCACTGCCTGAACTGCTGGAGGGAGCTGACTGGCTGTCCTGGAGACAGTGGAGCTCTGGGTCTGTCCAGGCTCAGCCTCCCGAGAGTGTGTCCTTTGAGAAGCCTGGGGCGCACCCAGGACCCTCACCCTGACTGTGGCAAGGCCTCGGCTGGGAGTCATGATGGCCCCTTTTCTTTTTTCAGTGTTACGGAAGTGTAGTTGATTTACACGGTTGTGTTCATCTCTGCTGTACAGCACAGTGACTCAGTTACATGTATATATATTCTTTCCCATTGTGGTTTATCACAGGGTATTGAACATAGTTCCCTGTGCTCTACAGCTGGACCTTGTTCTTTATCCATCCCATATATAATAGTTTGCCTCTGCTCATCCCAAACTCCCAATCCTTCCCTCCCCCACCCCTCCGCCCCCTTGGCAACCACAAATCCATCCTCTGTGTCTGTAACTCTGTTTCTGTTTCGTAGATACGTTCATTTGCGTTGTAATTTAGATTCCACATATAATACAACGGGCTCTTTTCAAATGACTTCTCAGCTGGGATGCTGCACAGCTGTCAGCCCAGACCCTGAATCCGGGAATGGTCAGAGTCAGAACTGAGTGCCCGTGAGCGGGACACAGGTGTAGTCCGAGGTTTGGGAAGCAGCCATTGGTTATGGGTGATGTTGGGGGCGGTGGCTGAAGCCCACCAGTGGACACCAGTCCCCAGCAGGAGGGTCCTGGAGGCGGCAGTCTAGGCCAGCAGCCAAGGTCAGTCATTCCGATAGCCTGCGTGGGTCTGACGGCTGAGCTAATGAATTGTGCAGAACTCCATTCTCATACTGAATGGGTTTTGTTACACTGTCAACCCTGCCTGAGAACTTCACCCAGGCTCATCTGAAAGGGACCTGACATGGGGGCAGCAAAGGACTTGTGCTGAAACCCTTCCAAGTGTGACCTCTACACTGACCACCGGCACATCTTCTCTGTCATCCACCTCGAATCCCCATCGGGGTTTGTTGTTTGTTTTTTAATCCAAGTCTTTACCCTGCCAAGCACTAGGAAAAGTAGGATTCACCCAGTTAAGAGCTGACAAGAAGGAGTCCCTACATGTGGGCTTGTGACCCTGCAGCCCAGAAGGACTCACACTCCCCTGGGTCTCCCACGTGCCCACTGAGCCCCGAGGTGGGAGACCAGACCCCAGGGCTGGAAGAACCTTGTTTGGCTCAGAGTCTGAGCAGAGTCCTCTGCGCTGGGGAAGACTTCACACTGACCACCGCATCTTGTGACTCACAGTACCAGAGGCTGCTCTTAGAGAGAGGAAATGATGACGCTTCCAGCCCTCAGAGGAGATCTGCGGTCGCTGTAATCAGAGTAATACTCTGTTCTATTTCAGTGACACAGGGTCACATTTTCCTTTAAACTGAGAAAATTCATGTCAGGCGTAATCATATCACCTCCCTCCCTCTCTTTCCCATTCTGCCTTCCTTCGCTCCCGGACACGCTCCTCTACCCTTTCCTCTATTTTTACGGATGTGAAATTCACATAACACTCAACGAACCATTTTAAAGGCTATGACTCAGGGGCATTTCGTGCATTCACTGCTGTGTGACCATCATTCTTCTCTGGTTTCAAACCCTTTTCATCACCCCAGAGCGCCCCACAGGCAGTGAGGGGTCACTCCTGTTTCCCCTTCCCCCAGGCCCTGGCAGAAACCACTAACCTGCTTTCTGGACATTTCATATAAAAGGAAGCACACAATATGGGACCCTTTTTGTCTGGTATCTTTCACTTAATTTTCTATGTTCAAGGTTCATCCAAGTTGTCCAATATAACAGTACTTCATTCCTTTCTGTGACTGAATAACATTCCATTGTGTGGATATGTCACAACTTGTTTATCTAGTCGTCTATTGATGGGCATTTGGGTGGTTTCCACCTTTTCCCTATTATGAATAATGCTGCTATAAACATTCGTGCACAAGTGTCCGTGTAGACATGCTTTCCTTTCTCTGGGATGTACACCTAGGAGTAGAATTGCGGGGTCATATAACGCCACGCTTAACATTTTAAGAAACTGCAAAACTGTTTTCCAAAGCGGCTGCACCAGTTTGCATTCCCACGAGCAGAACAGGAGGGTAACTCTTTCTTTCATCTGATGAAACAAAACAAAATTAAAACAATTTGCTCTTCGTAAAACACTGAGTCCGCTAAGGACATTTAAATAACCAACCACCTTTTGCAACAATTCACCAAGTGTGGAAAGGTAAGCCTGAAACAAATTCACCCAGCTGGTCCACAGCTTTCCCTGAAAGGCAGAACAAGATGCTTTAGAGGGAAAAGACTGCGCACAAGTTGTTCTCTCGCGCGCCGGCTCCCCGGTCAGCTGCTCTTCTCCACATTTTATTCTGGCCCATCAGCAGGTCAGCTTAGCTGGACGCCCACTGAGCAGAGAACACTCACGTCGCCAGCTGGTGGGAAGACACATGGGAAAAGATGCCAGAGGTATTCAAGGAGCATATGATAACGCAGACAAGTCTGAACTGACAAGACAAGGGACGGCATTTTTGAGCTGGCAAGGACTGTGAGATCTCAACTCAAAGTCAGCCACAAGGCTGGAGTTGAGGAGACTGAGCCCTGTCCCCCAACACCCCCCAGGTTCAGGGACTTACACCTGGCCAGTCAGTGGCAGGGGATGAGAAGTCAGGCCCTCCACAGTGAGAGCAGCCCCGGTTCACTTTGCCAGGGTTCCCGGGCTTGTCCCACGACGCAAGATGAGGAGGTTGGAAAATGCAGATCCCTCAGTCCCGCCCAGACCACCTGGACCTGGCTCTCTCAGAAGGAGATCTGTGCTTTTAATGGTTCTGATCAGGAAGTTTGGGGAACACGTCACCAACTGTAAACAAAACGATAAGGCTGATTTAGCAGCACCAAAAGTGCCTAGTTTGTGATTTTCGTGTTGATATCGCCTTGAGTTTGAGTGAAAATTGGAAGTTATTATGTTTATTTGATGTGTGGTTTCTGTTCGAGTCTGCCTTAGGCTCTGACGGTCTGACGGTTTAGTCAGTCTATGGCATGCGCGCACGGGCACACACACGCGTGCACACGCGTGGACACTCACACACACACACACATACACATACACACACAATGGATGGAGGGTTACCCCACCTCTTTTAACCCAGATTGTAACAACTAACCTCACTGCTCTGTACCTTGCTTTGAAAGCAAAACTTTAAGTCCCTCATCTAAATCTGATAATAATTACTGAGAAAAAGCCTGTGTAGTAGGTTTTTAAATCCTGGTTTCACGGATGAAGAAACTGAGATTCTACAGGTCTCAGTTACTTGCTTAAAGTCATGAAACCAGTTACTGGTTCAACTGTGCCTCCCCACCCTGAAAGGCTATGTGGGTGTTCTAACACCCAGTAGCTCAGAAGGTGATCTTTTGGAGACAGGGTCTTTACAGAAGTAGTCAAGTTAAAATGAGGTCATTAGGGTCTTATAAAGTGGGGAAATTTAGACACACATACCCACACAGGGAGAACACCACACGAAGGTGAAGGCAGACATCAGGGTGATGTGTCTACAAGCCAAAGACTGCCAGCAAACCACCGGAAGCTAAGCACAGCCTGGGACAGACTGTTGCTCACAGCCTAGAAGGAGCTATAACCCTGACAACACCTTGATCTTGGACTTCTACCCTCAGAACGGTGAGACAATATGTTTCTATTGTTTTAAGCCACCCAGGCTGTGATCTTTTTTGTTATTGTTATTTTTTTTTGTAATTTTAATTTATTTATTTATTTATTTTGGCTGCGTTGGGTCTTCATTGCTGCGCATGGGCTTTCTCTAGTTGCGGTGAGCGGGGGCTACTCTTCCTTACGGTGCGCGGGCTTCTCATTGCGGTGGCTTCTCTTGTTGCGGAGCTCAAGCTCTAGGCGCACAGGCTTCAGTAGTTGCGGCACGCAGGCTCAGTAGTTGTGGCTCGCGGGCTTAGTTGCTCCGCGGCATGTGGGATCTTCCCGGACCAGGGCTTGAACCCGTGTCCCCTTCATTGGCAGGTGGATTCTTAACCACTGTGCCACCAGGGAAGCCCCGGCTGTGGTCTTTTGTATGGCAGCCCCAGCAAACTAATACTCCAAAGAGATGCAAACCTGGCTCTGTCCACATCTGACTAGAGTGTGCATGACCAACTCAAGGAGCCCAGAGTGTAGCAGGGGACAGACGTGAGCAAAAACACCCGGCAGTTCTATGACAGCTCTGTGCAAAGCCCACGGGAGCACAGGGTAGGCATGTGGGGATGGGAGGCAGGGGTTTTAGAGGCAACTTCCAGCAGGTGGAGTCCAGATGTGGCCTGTGTCAGTTCCAGGGCTATGATCTAGAATGCCGCGCAGCAAGCACACGTTGAGGGCTTATGGATCTCACCATACAAACACGGGCGAGCGGTCCCATGGACAGTGGAAAGAGAGGCCTCTAGGAGGCAAAAAAACAGTGTTCTAGCTCCGTTCTGTCTTTGGTCAAGCCACATAGTCTCCAGGGCCTTGGTTATTCCAGCTATAAAACTGAGAACATCATACCTTCCTACCCTAATGGACCAGATGCCCACTTAAGGTTCACTTATGAGGCTTATGTCTGGGAGAGGGTGGCCTGCTAGTAGGGCAGTGGTTCCCAAACTAGGTTCAGCCTGGGGAACTACCCAGATTCCAGGCTCCCTCTCCCAGAGCCTCCGATTCAGAGGTACTACCACAGAATATACACGAAACAAATGCTCTCCACACGATCCCAGTGGGCTGCCAGCTGCGGGCACCACTGGGTTAGTGAACACTGCTGTGTAAAACGGGGCCAGCCAAGGGTTTGGGTTTAGATATGAGACGAGGCATTTGGAGATGCTGTCATCTAACCTGTAGAGTACTGAGCTAAAGTTGACATCGGAACACAAATGTCAAGTGCGTGGTGATGTCCAAGGCTAGTTCCTCGTGAGGAAATGAACGTTCTCGGTAGGAGTGAAATGATCCTTGTGTGTACCAAAACATGCACACGTGCACAAACACATGTATATGTATATATACATACACATGCATACATACCTTGTGCAGCTGAAGGGCCGTGCTACAAAGGAATCTGAGAGTTACCACGAGCAGGTCTGGGGAGATGATGAGAGCTCTGCCGGGGTGGGTGGGGAGGTGGGAAAGGGCTGGGCTGTAACTGCAGGACCCACACCCAGAGCATGAGTTAAAATAAACATTGCTGTGCCAGAGCCAGGGAAAATCCAGGGCCTGGGGATGCTAGCAGTGTGAGGGCTACAAAAGCAGAAAGGAGGGAAAGATGTTTAGGAAGACTTCTGTCACCATGAAATGACATGCCAGGCCTGGTGGCTACTTGAGGGGAGTCACGGGGTCAGAGAAGAGGGTCTGATAAGGAGCCCTGCGGAGGCGCATCTGAATGGGGGCCGGGGAGACCTGAGGCAGGTAAATGGGGAGACTGGGTGATTGGGGATGGTGCGGTGGAGAGTGCTGACCTAGAAGTCGGAGTCTGAGGCTGGGCTGGTTGTATAGGGATGTGTTAACAGGGACTGGAAGAAACATTCTGAAGTTTTAATCAAGGGGAAGGAGGGTTTAATATTGTCAGATACAACAGACACACTTAATTTAAAGAAGCTTGTTCTGGGACTTCCCTGCTGGTCCAGGGGTTAAGATTCCGAGCTTCCACTGCAGGGGGCGCGATCCCAAGTCGGGGAACTAAGATCCCACATGCTGCACAGCGTGGCCAAAAAAGAAAGAAAACTACATAAGCTTGTTTGGACGTTAACTGACTTGCTAACTCGATCACTAGCAGTCTATCGCATTTACCAAGTAACGTATAGGAGTTACAGGAAAGTAGATTTGGGGCTCAATATCAAACTAAAATATACTCCAAAATAACTCTTTATAAATAGAACCAGCTGACTGATCCCTTCTGGCTGGGGCCTGCCTAGGTTAGGAGTCTGGGGAGCAGAGCTGGGCTGGGCAGTGAATTTACTCTAAGTCATCCAAGTGAGAAAAACCAAGATGTGAACAGAGCCTGTAACCTCTGGAGCATTTAACCTTGAAATGTCAGACGACGGAAGCAAGGTTCAGACTTCAAGTCCTAGGGTTCAAGGCGGGTCAGGTCAAAGCAGAACTGGAACCAGGTGGGAAAGCCCAGAGGTGGAAGCCGACCTGAGCCTGGAGCAGAGCAAGATTCAAGGCAGAAGGTCCCAGGTAATCGCCGGCTGCAGACGTGCTGTGTGTGATTGGTGGGTAAAAGAAGCTTACGTGTCCTGGCAGGATGGCTACATAACTTGTGAGGCCCAGTGTGAAATGAAAATGCAGGGTTGGGCTTCCCTGGCGGCACAGTGGTTAAGGATCCGCCTGCCGATGGAGGGGACACGGGTTCGAGCCCTGGTCCGGGAAGATCCCACATGCCGCGGAGCAACTAGGCCCGTGAGCCACAACTACTGAGCCCGCGTGTCTGGAGCCTTGCTCCGCAACAAGAGAGGCTGCGACAGTGAGAGGCCGGCGCACCGCGATGAAGAGTGGCCCCCGCTCACCACAACTAGACAAAGCCCACGCACAGAAACGAAGACCCAACACAGCCAAAAATAAATAAATAAATAAAATTTAAAAACATTAAAAAAAAAAAAAGAAAATGCAGGGTCTCCTTGCTGAAAAACCAAGAATTTCAAGACAGCAAGAGCAGAGCATTAAACCAAGTGCAGGGCCCTTCTGAGTGCGGGTCCTGTGCAACTGTACAGGCCGCTCACCCATGAAGCTGGCCCTGGGCACGGGTTAGGTGTGGAAGGAAGGCGGTGAGCCCCTGGCTGTGCGTGTTGCAGCAGAACCTGCTGAGCCCGCAGTGGCAATGCCTGTGCTGGACAAAGCAGCCCAGAGAATGCCCACTAAAGCCATTCCAATGCTAACAGTCTCATCCTACCAGGTAAAAACACCCTGGGAGTCTGTAGATGGTGTCATGTGGTCCAGACAAGTCAGCCAAAAAGGCAAAGCCAAGGTCCCTCAAGGCCCATGTCTAACAATCCAAATGCAGGCTCCTGCCCATGTCATTTTCTGCAGCCTGTCCCAGTCAAAGACTACAACTCAGCTGTAATTGAAACAGGAGAACAAGTACAGTAGCAACGGTTCAAATAGCCCTGGGCAGGTTGGGTTCAGCTCAACGCAGTCATGACTTTCCTAACGTTTTCAATAAATTCTTGGTGCCAGAGATCAAAGGCCTCTCATCTCTTTTGAAGAGTCTATTTCCTTTCTGTCACGCACAGTGATGCTGACAGGTGGGAAGAGCAAAAGTGACAATGAGGTAATTGGATTCACACTCTGATGTTGTAACACTCCTGCCTGAGCATAGATCATGGGGGAAAGTACATTCAGTGTTCAATCACACTTGGGAATCTAAGCAAACTATTATCCCTTCTCCTCCTGGAGGAAAAAAGATCTGAAATATTGAGGTTAGCAGCCCGCAGATATAACTTAGAGGTCACACTTAGAAGTCAGTCTTTTAGCCGTATGTGTGTAGACACACACACACACACACACACATATGCATATATATCTGCATGTATGTGTTTATGCATATGTATACATGTATATATGGGTATATGTTTGTATATATGTATATGCATGTATATACATTTATAAATATACACATGTAAACATATATTTATATTTCATATACGAAACAGTGACAAGAGGTATGGCTATGAAACAGCTTCAGTAAGTAATATGTATTTCAGGGAAAAATAATATATTAAAGATGCTATAAACCCAGTTCTGAGAAAATTCTCACTTATATGGGGAAAACTGATTTCTCCCATGTCTGCCAGCAGCTGGGGTTGAAATCACCTAAGTGCAGGTCTCAAGCTTACTCCTTGCCGCCTGGATTTGCCAAGCCATGGGGTTCGTAAAGCATGTTTCTTTCTCATGCAAAGTGCCAGGATCTCGGAGGTTAGGTGGAAGACCACCAACTGGTGAAAAACCACCTCAAAAGATTTTCGAGGCCAAGCTGTCTCGAAGCCCTGCACCGACAGAGTTATAACTTAGTTTTATTTATGCTCCGGTGGTATTTTGACTCCAGAATAAGGATTGGGTGTCTTCACAGTCCATTTTCTGCATAGGTCTGATGATGCGCGGTTTAGACAAATCAGATACCGAAACAGAAAGCTGAAGAGCATGAAAGGGATCTTCCAGGGGTTTCCTTGTATTAAACAGAGGGTTGGGACTTCCCTGGTGGCGTAGTGGTTAAGAATCCGCCTGCCAATGCAGGGGACAAGGGTTCGAGCCCTGGTCCGGGAAGATCCCACATGCCACGGAGCAACTAAGCCCGTGCGCCACAACTACTGAGCCTGCGCTCTAGAGCCCACGAGCCACAACTACTGAGCCCATGTGTCGCAACTACTGAAGCCCGCGCACCTAGAGCCTGTGTTCCGCAGCAAGAGAAGCCACCGCAATGAGAAGCCCAGGCACTGCAGCGAAGAGCAGCCCCTGCTCACCGCAACTAGAGAAAGCCTGCGCGCAGCAACGAAGACCCAACGCAGCCAAAAATAAAAAAAAAACAGAGGGTTACTCTACAAATAGCAGTATTAATGGTTTTCATAGATATAGCAGCGGTATTTCAGGCCATTTATTATTTTTACTTTAACAATTTGTCAAAGATGTCGATGTGTAAAGAGAAAGACTGAGGAAACTGCACACGCATTTATTTTACTTCACACCAACTGGACACCATTTGGTTTGGTCCTTGTGGCCATAGTTTACAGGTGCCACTCTTTACCAAGAAAGAGGGACTGAAGTTACAGCTATTTTAGGAGAAAATAATTCTTTTTCTAGATAGTCTTAAAAAGTAAAGCCTACAAAGTCATGGTATGCATAACTGCATGTTTAAAATGATGATAGAATAAGAGAAAATCAAGACAGAAAAAAATATGAAGACACATTAAACTTAATTATTGTTTTTCCTGAAAATCAGTCTAGCTGTTTTCATTTCACTCTTCGACTCTGAACTCAATGAAGAAGGCAGTGTTGTTTCCATGTTTGTAAAGTGGTGACTTGCTTGCAAAATGGGAGGCTGTTCTCTAAGAGCCTGTAACAGACGACCTCCAAAGGGATGGAAGAATAAATTAATGATGGGGTGGTAAGTGCTGGAACAAGAGAATGCTGATAGTTGCACAACACTGTGAATGTACTTAATGCCACTGAATTGCACACCTTCAAATGATTGCAGTGGTCATTTTTATCTTGTGTGTATTTTCTCATAATAAAAAAGTAATCAATGCACATCCATCAGACACTGATTCAGAAATGAAAATTCAGAAATGAAAAAAGAATCAAAAGCTCAAAGCTGCCCAAGTCCATTATCACATGAGTCTATACCGTAGTTCATAGATACACAAATGTTATGAGCAAAATCACATCTACTCATGGAGAAAGAACCGCCGCATACATCATAGTGAGCCTATCAGGCTGGCATTACATCTGACATCAAATTAGAATAAAAAATCGAAAACAATGACAAGACATTATCAAAAGGAAATCCCCTAGACTGGCCAAGGGATCTGTAGGGGTTGGCAAACCCGTGGCCCCTGGGCTGAATCAAGTCCCACTGCCTGTTTTGGTGTTGCCTGGGAGTTAAGAATGGTTTTCCCATTTTCCAGTGGTTGAGAAAAAAAGCAAGAGAAGAGTACTGTTTCATGACACATGAGCATGAAATGAAATACACATTTCAGTGCCCCTAAATAAACCTTTACTGGAACACAGGCCAACCCCCCACCATTCCTTTAGGTACTGTACATGGTGCTTTTAGCCGTAATGGCAGATTTCAGTAATGGCGACAGAGACCATATGGCCCGTAAAGCCAAAAATATTTTCTACCTGACCCTTTGAGCCATTTGCCGGCCCTTGCTCTGGAAGGTGGACAGTACTTCTAGATGAAGGTGGGCCACCCCGGAGGGGACCCACCTCAGGGCCAGACTGGGGGACCCCTTCTTTAAAAAGCCACCCTGCAGAGAAATGTTCATCAAAAGGGGGAATCCAGTTCAGCACCCTAGAAGGGCCTGCTCCATGGGGCTGCAAGGCCAGAGGCATAGCGGAGGCTCGGGACGATGGGGCCACTGTGGTATCACCAGCCTCACCTGCCCTGTGCTCCAACACACCCTCACCTGCATTTCTTTGTTTGTTTGTTTTTTTTGAAGTAAAGTTGACTTACAATGTTGTGTTAATTTCTGCTGTACAAAGTGATTCAGTTATACACATATATACAGTTTTTTATATTCTTTTCCATTATGGTTTATCACAGGATATTGCATATAGTTCCCTGTGCTATACAGTAGGACCTTGCTGTTTATCCGTCCTATATATAATAGTTTGCATCTGCTAACCCCAAACTCCCAATCCATCCCTCTCCCTGTTCCCCTCCCACAAGTCTTTTCTCTATGTCTGTGAGTCTGGTTTTTTTCATAGATAGATTCATTTGTGCCATATATTAGATTCCACATATAAGTCATATCATATGGTATTTGTCTTTCTCTGTCTGGCTTACTTCCCTTAGTATGATAATCTCTAGGTCCATCCACGTTGCTGCACGCACTTTTTTTTTTCTTTTCTTTTTTTGTTTTTTTGGTGCACTGTGCAGCTTTCAGGATCTTAGTTCCCCGACCAGGGATTGAACCTGGGGCCATGGCAATGAAAGCACCAAGTCCTAACCACTGGACTGCCAGGGAATTCCCACACCCTCACCCACATTATCTGCTTCCTGCTTTCTTCCCTTTCAAAGCTTCTGTACATGTGTGATAGTCAACATCCCAGGTATAGCAGCCTTAGGAGGGGGAGGGATAGAAGCATAGCTGAGGACCTAGGTGGTGCCCAATATTTAAATATTAGCTCTTTGAATCTTCCCCACAACTCTCCTAGAAAGTGGGCATTATTAGCCCCACTTTGTACATAATATTAGCTACTATCCCCGCCCTTTTTTTTCCTGAGTGATTGCCATGGTCCCTGGCATTAATCTATGAGCTGTATATAAATTAAATCATTTCATCCTCAGAACAACTCTACATATAAGTACAAGTATTATACTCATTTTACAACTGAGATCATTGAGGTCAAGGTATATTAAGTAATTTGCCCAGAGTTGCTCAAAAAGAAAACACAGGGTCAGGATTTGGACCCAGGTACCCTGGCATAGAGCTAGGGCCTGAACCGTTCAGCTGGGCTGTCTGCCACTGCAAAAGTGCCAAGAGGTTCTGGATTTTGCTAAGGAAACACAGATGGTAACAGCAGAGCAGGTGGCATTTCAGTTCTTTCTACCGCTTCTTAACTGATCGTAACCCAAGACATGGGAAACCAGAAAACGGCCTTCGTTTGTCAAGAGACCACTACGTTTTACGATTCTAAATCTCCTCTTCCAATGCCTAGCAATGGGGATAGCTGTCGCGGTACTCTTCTTAAAGCAGAACTTGACTGGTAATAAAGTGAAGACCTGTCCTTTTTCTGATCAGGTTGACATTCCTGATCTGAATTGGAATACTGGCTTTTCAACCAGATCTTTTCAGAACCGAGATTGATTTGCTGAAGGAGAAAAAGAAGAATATCAACTCTGTTACTGTTGTACATAAGACAATGACTACAAGAAGACCAACTTTCTCTGATAGATGAAGTTTATCCAGAGACAGAGAACTTCTTTGGCTCCAAACAGGCTAAGAAGGCTGAAGGAATCTTCGAGGGAAATTTTCTGTGTATGGGACGTCCCTGGTGGCACAGTGGTTAAGAATCCACCTGCCAACGCAGGGGACACAGGTTCGAGCCCCGGTCCGGGAAGATCCCACATACCGCGGAGCAACAAAGCCCGTGCGCCACAACTACTGAGCCTGCACTCTAGAGCCCGCGAGCCACAACTACTGAAGCCCGTGCGCCTAGAGCCCATGCTCCGCAACAAGAGAAGCCACCCAATGAGAAGCCCTCTCACCGCAACGCTTTATAAAAAAAAAAAAAAAAAGAAGTTTGCTGAGGACACCAGCTCAGCACAATGGGTTCCTGCGACTCGTGTCTGCCTAAAATGGATTGCAGCTTGTCAGCAGCTCCTTGGAAGAACCACACGCCTTGGAATGATGGGGAAGACCAGATGCAAAATGCCAGCGCGCAGAAGGAAACTTTGTTTCTTGTTTCTGGAAGCGGCAGTGGGGTTGACTCAGCAGGTTAAAGACAGGCTGGCCCCCCAGGTGTCTCCTCCCTGGTTAACAGCACCTCCTCCCCTCCCACCCTGTTCCCACCTGGCACCTGCAGCGGAGACTGAGACGCCCCAGGGCCTTGCCTGGGACAGTGAAGCAGAAGAGGCATTTTGCAGGTGCAGAAATGCTACCCGGATGCAAACAGGAATATACCGCTAAGGCGACAAGAATGTTGGTGTGAATAACATCCAGGGGGACCCTGCGGTTTGCATTTCTAAAGTGAAAAAAAAAGATCAGAAGCCAACAAGGTGGCAATGAGATCCTGTTATGTGCATAAGAGCTGGTATTCATTTCAGCCGGCTGCACTACAAAAAGATGTGAGAGCTACTTTTTGTTTTAAGCTTCAATCCTTCAATTCCTTCCACCCTTGTTTCGATTTTGCCAACACTTACTGAACAGCTAATCTGAAACAAGTCCTGTGCCAGCTTCTGGGAGAACAGGATGAATTAGGCACAGTCCCTGACCACAAGGAGTTCAAATCTAGCATCTCCTGCAGACCTCTGAGGGGTCAACCCCGAGTGTTGTACCTGCAGAGTTGTGCTTTTGAGGAGAGAAGCACAGCAGGCTGCCACCCCACAGTCCCAGGGTCCCCCTCTGTCCTCTGTTCCCCACCACACTGAGGGTGGAACAGTTTGCACAGCTCTGTAATCTCAGCCACAAAGAGCAGCCCCACCCTTTGTCCCGGTGAAACTCTAGGTTGACCTGTAACTATGGCCACACTGCAACCCTGTGCCATCTGATAAGGACAGAATTCAAAACAGCGCTCACAATTCCTGCCAGCATCAGGCATGAACATCGGCCAACCTACTCGGTCTGGGCTGAGCGTCATGTGCAGGAGCCGCAAAATGAAAAGTGGAGGCGAGAACTCAGCCGCCACCTCGAACAAGATGACACGCACTCACACGCGCACTGGGATCCGCACGCCCTCTCCCCGGTGCTTTGACCCAAGCACTTATGTGATTCCATCCCCAGTTTCTAGAAAGAGGAAGCAGTGCTGAGCATAGTGCTTTGAAAAATAAACATGAGCAATTCAATAGCTTTGCAGAGAGGAGATCAACGGGGCAGGGCTGGCTTTCCTCTGGTTCTTGCACAGGAACACGCCCAGCTGGAGTTTGTTCAAGAGTGATCTCCAGCCCCTGATCCTGGGAGCTGACTGGGAAGGTGTTTAGAAAGTGAAAGCTGCAGGCATCATTTGGCAGAAATTACTGGAACCCAGCCCGTCTTATATCAGCTGTGCTCCAAACACACAGAGAGATGTTCTGAAACTAAGCTAGTTCGGCAATCATTTTAGGGTAGCAAAAGAGAAGGAGGCTGGTAACTAAGAATTTCCCAGAATGCCTGGTGGTCGAGGCCTTGCCATGAGGGCTTTCCGTGCATTGTCTCACAGAATCCTCACCACCACCTTCTGAAGTGATTACTGTTAACATTTCCATTTCACAGAAGGGGAAACCGAGCTTTAGCGAGGTTTTGCCTAAACGTCACGTATCCCTGCCTCGTGCTTGCCCACCTCCTCCTGCCAGCAGGATTGCCCCTGCTGTTGCCCTGAAGTGGCAGAGGGTGAAGCACAGACCGCCCAGAGGGTCCTAGCCCTGCCCAGAGAGGCCTAGCCCCGCCCAGAGAGCCCTGGCTCCAGCATGCAAGGAGGAGGGCAAAGTGCATTCACGTCTTTGTACTTGGCAACAAAATCTCCCTTCCCCATTCTTTTCGGACATCGGGTGCATTCAGCTGAGATAACCCTACCCCTCAGTTCCTGGGTGCAAGTTTGAGAGGAACAGGATATTTATAGTTTCATAGTATCTCCCCACAGATTAAGACTAACATCATGTGCCTCTTGGTGTGATGCACTAAGATATGGTTAATGAAGCATGTCTGCCAAAACACATCATCTGAACCTAATCATGAGGAACAAATGAGACAGGCCCAGATGAGGGGCACTCTACAAACTCTGCAGGAAATGACAGGAGAGACAGAGCCAGGCTGAGGGGCCATAAGGTGACCCGGCCACCGCAAGCATCGCTGGATTCTGGAACAGGGAAGAGCAATTCCTCTAAAGGCCATTACTGGGTAAGGTGGTGAAATTTGAATATGGCGTGTACATTAGATCCTATATTGTATTAATGATGGATTTCCTGACTGTGACGATTGTATTGTGGTTATATAAGAGAACGTCCTTGTTCTCAGAGGCAAAGGGCAAACTAATACGATTTAACTCTCAGATAATTTAGGAACAATAACAATAATGATAGCATGTATAGATACAGAGAAACAAAAAGATAAAGCAAATGTGGCAAAATATTAACAATCAGTGGATCTGTGCCATTTGCAACAAGATGGATGAAACTAGAGGGTATTATGCTTAAGTCAGACAGAGAAAGACAAATACTCTATGTTATCACATATATGGAAACTAAAAAATAAAAATGCATAACTATAACAAAAACAGACTTACAGATGGAGAAAACAAACTAGTGGTTACCAGTGGGGAGAGGGAAGTGGGGAGGGGCAAGATAGAGGTAGGGGATTAAGGGATATAAACTACTATATATAAAATAGATAAGCAACAAGGGTATATTGTACAGTATAGGGAAATACAGCCATTATTTTGTAGTAACTTAAAAAAAAAGAAAAATACACCAAAACATTAAGAGTGAAATTGGCTTATGTTTTTGTCTTTTGCTCTTCCTATCAGTGCTAAAAAATAAAAAAGTAACAATAATAAAGAATAAAAAAGCTAATAATAGAGGGAAAAAAACATAGTATCTTGTAGAACCCATAAGGTGGTTGCTCTTAAAATCCACTAACTGGGTAGGTGGCTGAGAGCAATTAAACAGAAGTGAATGACTACAGAAGAGAAAGCAGGTTTGGGGCAGGGAAGTCATTAAGGGCAAAACCCACACAGGGTGCGATGCACATTCCCTAGGAAGACCAGAAACCACTACAGAACATTCTGGAGCTCTTCTAACCTCCTTCCATTTCTAGGTCCTTTCCTGGATTTCACAGTAAATATCCACAGCCAGAACGATCACCGACATGGAATCTCAAAGGGAGACAATTATCCAACAAGCAAAATAGATGGCCCATTCACTTTCGGGTCCTGTCTGTACTGACAGAAGCCACTGGGTGAGAGGTAAGAGTGCTTGACTCTGCCTGTCTCTCTCTCTCTCTACACACACACACACACACACACGCACACACACACAAACACACCCCATCACACCATCACACCGTCACATCATCCAGGGTTCTCCTGGTCTGAATCCCCATAGGCACGTATATAACAGCACGGTGCTCTGCCTGACAGGCTAACCACCCGCTACTCTGAGAAGCTCTTCTGTTGGGAATGATACAGTTCCCACGAGTCCCTGTGACAACCACCCCAGAGGTGAGAACAGGAACTCTGCTGTTTCAAGGCTGATAGGCTCAAAGGGCTATCTTTGACCACAGTTGTTCCTTGAGGGATAGAAAAAGCTTAAGTTGGAGGTTATTTATAGAGAGAGAATATTAACAACCCCAAAGTGAATTAGCAATCTGGAAGTCAAAGCTTGGCGAAAGTGATGACCAATAGATCGCGGCTGGGGAAATTAGATCAAGATATCCACACCTTGAAAGAGGAAAGAGTTGGAAAATCTGAAAACAGTTTCTTGTAGCCCATCAACCAAAACTAGCCCAAACATGACGAGGTACAGGTCAAAGGAAATGGACTCAGGAATTTGGGCCTTTAGGAGGCAACCGACTTAGCTAACTGGAACTGGTTCCTGTTTCCCCTTGGAGCCTGGCAAGGCTGAAGGCGGTGAGTTTCCCACCCAGCCTGCTGGTGCAGCATAGGGGCCAAGCTGGATGGGCCTGGCTGGGGGGAGCAAAGGGGCTCATATATCCTGCAGAGACGACAACATTTTGGAAGGGAGGCTTCAGGTAATGAAAGTTTCGAAGCACATGAATGCAGGTTTAAATATTTCTCTCTCTCTCTGTTTTTTTATTGAAGTATAGTTGATTTACAATGTTGTGTTAATTTCTGCTATACAGCAAAGTGACTCAGTTACACAGATATATTCTTTTTTATGTTCTTTTCCATTATGGTTTATCCCAGGAAACTGAATATAGTTCCCTGTGCTACACAGCAGGACCCTGTTGTTTATTCATTCTATATGTAATAGCTTGTATCTACTAACCCCAAACTCCCAGTCCACGGTTTAAAAGAAGGTTTAAATTATTTTTAGGTGGCTGCCAGTGAAATGTTAAATGTCCTCTGGGACTTGATGTAATTCTCTTTAGTTTAAATCTCACATTATATCCTTGCTGTCCTTTGCCTCCACACTGCCCATTAACTGTGACCTCAACCCAGCCCAAGTTCTTAAGATCATTAAGGTGGACAAATTCATATAAACATCCCGACCAGAGTGAGTAACCGCAGGCCCAACTTCCTTCCGAAGGTGCGATTATATATTTACATGAATCGTACAATAACAACCCTTGTGTGTTATTGACCTGCCTGTGTTGAAAGAGAATGTTTTGTTGAGGAGGCTGAGTGCCCTGGAAGGAAGTTGCTCAATCTAAGTGAAAACCAAACCATGGCTTTTGTTTCCTCGGGAAATTTTGCAGTAACTGGTTCTCTATAATTAGTGAGCATGGGTTTGACCAAAGCCGTCACCTAGACCCCGCCTAGCATGTGTAGACATGAGCAGTACACAGGCTGGGGACATCACACCGGTCATCTTTGCCATCCTATAGCCATGGATGTGTTTGAGTCTTGGAAGGAACCACCCAGTCTGGGGGGTTTTCAAATTTTTTTCTAAGTCGGGGTAGTGGGGGCTGGATTGGGAGTTTGGGGTTAGCAGATACAAACTATTATATATAGAATGGATAAAGAACAAGGTCCTACTGTAGAGCACAGGGAACTATATTCAATACCCTGTGATAAACCATAATGGAAAAGAATATGAGAAAGAATATATACGTATAACTGAATCACTTTGCTGTACAGCAGAAATTAACACAACATTGTAAATCAACTTTACTTCAATTAAAAAAGAAGAAAGAAAAAAAGAAAATCAAAATTTTTTCTAAGTCTACTATGGATGGAAGGGAAGGGAGGGGAGGGGGAAGAGGAGAAAGATGAGAGTTTGGTTCATAGCAGGGTCACTTCCCTCTGTCGCAGGTTAACAGGTCCACATTCCAAAGGGGTTCCAATGTCGAGAAAAGGTAATTAACAACCATGGATTAGTCTTTGCCATTTCACGGATGAGGAAATGAAAGTCCAGGGCGGTTAAGTGGCTGGCCTAAGGTTGTGAGTTACAGGAAATGGCCAAGGCTTCTGACTTCACGTCCAGGGCCCTTTCTCCCTACTGCACACCACCCAGTAACACCAAGGACAGACCAGTGACAGGGGCTGTGGATAAGTCTCCTGACGGGCAGATTGACAGGGGATCCACTGATCAATTCTCTATCAATTCCTACTGCACAGGCAGCACTGTGCCGGCTTCTGCGAGGCCCAGAAAAGGGTTTAAGTCATATCATCTTTTCCACAAGGAGCTTACTCTGTATTTGCAGAGATGTGACAGATGTTCAAAACATGTAAATATCAGTGCAAATCCAGGATGGTGGAGCGCGGAAATCACCGCCGTGGGAATCAGAAGAGGCAGAGCGCTCTTCGAGGAAGCCCAGTGGGGAGGCTCCCTGGGGGAGGTGAGCCTGGCGCTGAGCCTTGGAGGAGCGCAGCCCTGGGGACCCCGTGAGGACAGTGTCAGCTGCAGAAATGGAGAGGTCATGAGGATATAAGGGAGTATCCTGGCACTGGGATTTGTTCACACTAGGAAATACCGAGAAAGAAGGCAAAGAGGCAGGAGCCAGGGGGTTCATGCGCACCCAGAACTCGGTGCCGGCAGACAGAGGGAAGATGAGGAGAGACGTTGCTCAGAGCTGCCTGGACCCATCGGCTTCTCCGTCCTCTACCCTCCCACCCACTGATCTGCGAGTCACAGTAAGGCAGCATCCCGTCGACGGCCACGGCTGGGTCCTTAGATCAGACTTTTATCACCCCACCTGCTCCTGGTCCTCTCACTGCTGCTCTGGCCCCTTCTAATGGCCCCCAGAATTCTCTTGCTAAAAAGCCAATGCTGGGCTTCCCTGGTGGCGCAGTGGTTGAGAGTCCGCCTGCCGATGCTGCGGACGGAGGTTCGTGCCCCGGTCCGGGAAGATCCCACGTGCCGCGGAGCGGCTGGGCCCGTGAGCCATGGCCGCTGCGCCTGCGCGTCCGGAGCCTGTGCTCCGCAAAGGGAGAGGCCACAACAGTGAGAGGCCCGCGTACCGCAAAAAAAAAAAAAAAAAGCCAATGCTACCATGTCCTCACTCTGCTTTAAGACCCAAGGAACCTATTGTCTGTAGGATAAGGCCACACTCCTTTGCAGGGCAGACCAGCCCCTTCATAGTCTGACCACACCTACTTTATGGCCTCTTCAGTCTTGTACCCTTGGCCCCAGGCTGATGTCCTTACAGCCCCTTCCTGTAAACCACATGCAACACCCTGTACAACTCTCTGAATCCTCCATGCCTTTCTGGCATAGTACCTTATTTTGTAGCTAGTCTTTGTCTCTAACTTTTCTTTGAAACTCACCTCAAATGCATCATCTCCTCCAGGAAGCCTCCCTTGCTTGATGCTCAGGTTCCTGGCCCTGAGCTCCAATAGCACATCGTTGGGCCTATTCTGTTCCCATTTGTTTTTTGTTTGTTTGTTTTTCCTTTTTTGGCCTCGTTGTGCGGCATGCAGGATCTTAGTTCCCTTACCAGAGATCGAACCCATGCCCCCTGCAGTGGAAACACAGAGTCTTAACCACTGGACCACAAGGGAAGTCCCTGTCTCCATTTGTTTAAATATCTACCTCTACAAGGCAGAGCTGGGAACCCAGGGCTGATTCTCATTCTGTTCTGCCCAGGGCCTGATGTGGATCACGGTTCACAGAAAACTGCTTAATAAATGTCTGGTGAATGAATGAATAAGTGGAGGAGTATGAAAGAGGGGTAAAGAAACGAAGGCAGATTTTCAGGTTATTGGGGTTAAATGAGTAGAAGGCACCATGGACACATGTGGTGCCACAAAAGGCTCGGGTCTGCCGTGCTGGGGCCCTCCCCTCTGTTACTGACACCTCCATTCTCTAAGGCTGGGATTAGGGGTCCAGGAGGGGTATCTCCGGTCCCAAGCTAACCTCAGTGATCACAACAGTGGAGGTCTAACATACTTTAAGAAGATATTTTGATGCTAAAAGCCCAAACATAACACAGTAAATCAGAAAGAAAAAATAAATTTAGCCATAATCCCATGACCTCAATACAATCACTCTTTTAAAATTTTTTTAAATTTATTTTTACTTATTTACTTTTGGCTGTGTTGGATCTTTGTTGCAGTGGGTGGGCTTCTCACTGCGGTGGCTTCTCTTGTTGTGGAGCATGGGCTCTAGGCGCGTGGGCTTCAGTAGTTGTGGCGCATGGGCTCAGTAGTTGTGGCTCGCAGGCTCTAGAGCGCAGGCTCAGTAGTTGTGGTGCACAGGGCTTAGTTGCTCCGTGGCATATGGGATCTTCCCGGACCAGGGCTCGAACCCGTGTCCCCTGCATTGGCAGGCGGATTCTTAACCACTGCGTCACCAGGGAAGCCCCAGTCAATTACTCTTATTTTTCACTTTCCCTTCCAGTCTTCTCCCTTATGTCTTGTGATGGTTAGTTTTAGGCATCGTCGTGACAGGGCCAAGGGATGAACTGGTGAAACATTACCCTGGGTGAGTCTGTGAGGGTGTTTCGAAGGAGATTAACATTTAAGTCAGTAGACTGAGTAAAGATCTTTCTCACCCTCGTGGGAGGGCATCATCCAGTCCATTGAGGACCAACCTTGATAGAACAAGAAGGCACAGGAAGGGTGAATTCTCTCTCTCTCTCTCTCTCTCTCTCTCTCTCTCTCTCTCCTTGAGCTGGGACATCACCTTCTGCCCTTGGACATCAGGCCTTCAGACTCAGGCTGGGGCTTACACCGTCGACCCCCCCTGGTTCTCAGGCCCTCAGATTTGGACTGAACCACACCACCAGCCTTTCCGGGCCTTGCAGATGGCAGACTGTGGGACTTCTCAGCATCCATAATCCCAGGAGCCAATCCCTCATAATAAATCTCTTCCTCAAATCAACATGTTGTACAACTTAAACGATGTCATATGTCACTTATATCTCAATAAAGCTGGAGGAAAATCTCTTTCCATATATCTATACACATCCTGTCAATTCTTTTTCTCTGGAGACCTCTGACTGATACATGTCTATCATTGCAGTTATCGTTTTTTTAAATATAATATTGGGTTGGCCCAAAAAGTTCGTTTGGATTTTTCCATAACATCTTACAGAAAAACCCGAATGAACTTTTGTGGCCAACCCAATATGTAAGCAAAGTCAAAATTCCTGAGAAGATGTCTTTCATTTGCTTCCCGCTGCTCTGCACACGATGGGTGCTTAATAAGTCATTTGAGGCAGACTGGCACGTATCTTGAGTAAAAGCTTTTCTCAGAGGCAGTGTCACCCTGGCGTGACTCTTCCAGAAGGAAGCTAGTGAGAACATCTCTCATCACTTCCAGCCTTCTCTTTCCTACCTCAAACCCACTTTTTCCCTTTAAATCTTTTTTTTTTTTTTCCAGCTTATGGGATCTCAGTTCCCTCACCAGGGATGGAACCCAGGCCCTCTGCAGTGAAAGCGCAGAGTCCTAACCACTGGACCGCCAGGGAATTCCCTCCCTTTGAATCTTATTTTTATTCCTTCAATCAGTCATTTAGTCAACAAACACAAGTGCCGACTGCAGAGCGGGCCCCCGGCTGGGCCCTGCGCTCAGTGCCGGGTGTGTGTGTGGGGGGGTCACTGCCTGCAGCCCCACTGCTCCCTCGAGACCCTGGATCAGTGGCTTGTTATTCAGGACTTATCCAGCTCCCAACTAGGAGTCCAGGTGCACCCAGGCCCCTTCTTTTGTGTGAGCTGCAGAAACAGAATTGTCCAGCTGCCCCGAGAAAACCCACAGTTGAGATTGTGTCAGCAGGCCTCTGTTCTGTTTCTATAAAGGACAGCCTATTAGGTAACAATCCATCCCAAGTGGAAAACATGCCTCTGTAAGGCCTGAAATGAACTCTTCCCTCATCCCCCTTCAAGCCCACAGTCCTCTCCCTCTGAAACGAGGTTGACCAACTACAGAGAGTCTCCAAAACGTCTTTTCTAGCTTTAAAGAAAACAGGGACTCTAGCCTCAGGGAAACAAAAGATGACACTGTGTGAGGGGAGCTCCAGGGAGTGGGGATGAGCCAGAGGGGCCCTCGTCCTGGGTGGGAAACCACCTTTCCCAAACTTCTGCTGCAGGTAACGTCTGGGAGGGTAGGCTCGGGAAGGCCAAGTTGCCGCTGCACGGGGCTCCGAGGAAGGGATTGCTTGGGTGGAGGCGAAATGCTACACCAACTGAGGAGGAATTCATCTCCAATCCTGAGACCTAAAGAACCATGTTCCTCTGTGATGGGGTGGGGGGCACCTTGGCCTCCCCATAAACTCACGAACCTAGGATGAGGCAGGAAAGAAAGTCACACTTCTCATTCACCAGCACTCTTACAGGGAGGGTGGCTGAGCAGGGTGTCCTCCAGAACTGTGGACTTTCTGTATGCATGTGGACACACACACACACACACACACACACACTGTTGCGGGCTGAGCTGAGTCCCCCGATACTCATGTGTTGAAGTCCTCACCCCCAGAACCTCAGAATGTGACTGTATTTGGAGACAGGGCCTTTAAAGAGATGATTTAGGTAAAATGAGGTCATTAGGCTGGGCCCTAATCCAGTATGACTGGTGTCATTACACAGACAGACAGAGGGAAACCATGTGGACACAGCGGGAAGACGGCCGTCTACAAGCCAAGGAGAGAGGCCTCAGGAGAAGCCAACCCTGTCGACACCTTGATCTCGAACTTCCAGCCTCCAAATCTGTGAGACAACAGATGTTGGCTGTTTAAGCTGCTCAGTCTGTGGTGCTGTGTTATGGCAGCCTGAGCAGACTACCACACGGTTCCCACAAATTCACAACACACACACACACACACTCATACAAAAATTGCTCACGCAGACCCGCACACTTACCCACCATCTGCACAGACACACTCACGAATCCTCACCTCCCAACCCCACACCATCTACACAACTCCGCTCCCTTCACACACTCACACACGCTGCCTGAGGCCAGAGACTCAGGCTGCGTGGCTCAGGCCCACACCGAGGCCGGTTCCCTTCCTCGAGTAGTGGGCTTTGCTCTCCATGAAGCTCACTCCTCTCATCCCGGGCCCTTTGCCGGGACTCTGACTTCCTGCGTACTGACCCTCCCTGGGGCCTGGCAACGTGCTCTCCTGTCCTGACCTTGGCCTGCACCAGGAGCTGGGAGGCCTAGACTCCGATGAGCACGGGCAAGGAGCAAACATTCGGAACCTCAGGATTCTCATCTCCAAAATCAGCGTTTACGCTAGCACAGCAGTTCTCAAAGCGTGGCCCCCAGACCAGCAACATCAGGACCACTGGGAACTTGCTAGGAACGCACACTCTCAGGCCCCACCTGGACCTACTCATCAGAGCCTTCGGGTGGGTGGAGCCCAGGTCTGAATTTTAACACGTCCTTTGGGCAGTTCTGGTGCAGGCTAAGGTTTGAGAACCACTGAACTGGGCAATCTCTAAAATTCCTGCTAGGGAATAAACCTCCCAGACTAAGCATTAAGTGTGGTCATTATGATGGGTAGTATTTATGAAACGCCTTCAGTGTGCCCAGCCCTGTGCAAACATTAACTCTACAACAACCCTCTAAAATAGGTGTCATTAAACATATTTTCCAGATGAGTGAAAGGAGGGCCAGAGAGGTTAAGTAACTAACCAAGGGACACACAGCTGGAGGTGAGCCAGAGGAGGAGTTGCACCAGGGCTCCCTCACTGTGTGGTCCCCACTACTCCACCTGGGCTACCACAGTGACAAGTACCTGGCCTGCTGTCAGTTCTCAGTGCAGGTCACTCACTTTCTGGGGGTCCTATGACCTATGACCTGCTCTTCCCACCTTAACCAACGTTGCCAGCCTCCCTCACCGCTCTACCTGCTACGGTACCTTAGGGCTCTCCCCCACCTCCCATCCCCTGTCCAACACTGAGCCCTGCCTTCCTTCTCTTTCCAAGGCAGTGGCTGGCGGGGCATCACAACCGTTCCACGGGTTGACATCATTGTTGGAACCAGCTTGGCTCCTGAAGGAAAGAGGCCAGGCCTAAGTTCAAGACCTGTGATGGCCTGAGAAAACACAGCCTCTCCCCGCACAACTTCCCCCAACAGAAAAACCTCCTGCAGGCAATGTTGAGACTCCCAAGGCCTTGATGCTCACACAGTGCAAAAGCCTGTGGGAGAAACAAGGTTTCCCTAGTGTTTCCATAGGTGAGGCCTGAGGCACGTGGGCACTGAGCAGAAGCAGGGCCCCCCACGGGACTGGTGTGAGCAGGGAAGCCTGGCCGCCCCAAGGCCGCCCTGCCTGGTCCCCTAGCACCATCACCCTGGTCGCCTGAGCAGTGCATGGCCAGGCTGCGCCCCACGAGGAGGACAGACGTCTTGTCTGTCTGCACTGCTCTATGCTTAGTTTTTACATATAGGAAGTGCTGAGTCAATATTTGTTGACTGAATGAATGGATTCTTGTTCTATCTACCAGAGTTTACATCAGTACAGCTTTGTATACACGCGTGTACACGCACACACACGTCCTCACGCTCCGGGGCTGGTGGAGACGCCAAGGGGAGCAGAGAGTCAGGAAGCAGGACAGGGCAGCCGGGCAGGGGAGGCTGGTGCGGAGCAGGAGGAAAGCACAGAGGGACAGAGCGGGTGGGAACGGACTGCTGCACAGCTGAGGCCAGTAAAAGCAAAACCCAGAGGCTTCCCTGGGGGAGCCGCGGTTAAGACTCTGTGCTCCCAACGCAGGGGGCCTGGGCATGATCGCTTGTCAGGGGACGAGATCCCACATGCATGCTGCAACTAAGAGTTCACATAGGAGTCTTCAAGCCACAACTAAGGAGCCCACCTGCTGCAACTAAGACCCGGCTCAACCAAGTAAATAAATATTAAAACAAAGCAAGGGGGAGACCTTCAAGATGGCAGAAGAGTAAGACGCGGAGATCACCTTCCTCTCCACAGATACATCAGAAATACATCTACACGTGGAACAACTCCTACAGAACACCTACTGAACGCTGGCAGAAGACCTCAGATCTCCCAAAAGGCAAGAAACTCCCCACGTACCTGGGTAGGGCAAAAGAAAAAAGAATAAACAGAGACAAAAGAATAGGGACGGGACCTGCACCAGTGGGAGGGAGCCGTGAAGGAGGAAAGGTTTCCACACACTAGGAAGCCCCTTCGCGGGCAGAGACTGCGGGTGGCGGAGGCGGAAAGCTTCGGAGCCGCGGAGGAGAGCGCAGCCACAGGGGTGCGGAGGGCAAAGCAGAGAGATTCCCGCACAGAGGATCCGTGCCGACCGGCACTCACCAGTCCAAGAGGCTTGCCTGCTCACCCGCCGGGGCGGGCGGGGCTGGGAGCTGAGGCTCTGCCTTCGGAGGTCGGATCCCAGGGAGAGGACCGGGGTTGCCAGCGTGTACACAGCCTGAAGGGGGCTAGTGCACCCCAGCTAGCTGGGAGGGAGTCCGGGAAAGTCTGGACCTGCCGAAGAGGCAACAGACCATTGTTTCAGGATGCGCGAGGAGAGGAGATTCAGAGCACCACCTAAATGAGCTCTAGAGACGGGTGCGAGCTGCGGCTATCAGCGCAGACCCAAGAGATGGACATGAAACACTAAGGCTGCTGCTGCTGCCACGAAGAAGCCTGTGTGCGAGCACAGGTCACTGTCCACACCTCCCCTCCCTGGAGCCTGTGCAGCCCACCTCTGCCAGGGTCCCAGGATCCAGGGACAACTTCCCTGGCCAAGTCTCGCTGGCCTCTGCCACCGCAGGCTCGCCCCGCATCCGCACCCCTCCCTCCCCCAGGCCTAAGTGAGCCAGAGCCCCCGAATCAGCTGCTCCTTTAACCCCGTCCTGTCTGAGTGAAGAACAGACGCCCGCAGGTGACCTACACACAGAGGCGGGTCCAAATCCAAAGCTGAACCCCAGGAGCTGTGCGAACAAAGAAGAGAAAGGGAAATCTCTCCCAGCAGCCTCAGGAGCAGCAGATTAAATCACCACAATCAACTTGATGTACCCTGCATCTGTGGAACACCTGAATACACAATGAATCAGCCCAAAACTGAGGCGGTGGACTTTGGGAGCAACCGTAGACTTGAGGTTTGCTTTCTGCATCTAATTTGTTTCTGGTTTTGTTTATCTTTGTTTACTATTTAGATCTTATTATCAGTGGTAGATTTGTTTACTGAATTGGTCGCTCGCTTCCTTTTTTTTAAATATATAAATATATATATTTTTTTCCTTTTTCTCTTTTTGTGAGTTTGTGTATGTATGCTTATTTGTGTGATTTTGTCTGTATAGCGTTGTTTTTACCATTTTTCCTAGGGTTCTGTCTGCCCTTTTTTTTTTTTAATATAGTTTTTAGCTCTTGTTATCATTGGTGGATTAATTTTTGGTTTTGTTGCTCCCTTTTTTCTTTCTCTTTTTTAAAATTACTTTTTAATATTTTTATTTTAAATAATTTTTAAATTTTTTTATAACTTTATTTCTTTTTATTATTTTTTCTTTCTTCTTTCTTTCTTTCTTTTTTTCTCCCTTTTCTTCTCAGCTGTGTGGCTGGCAGGGTCTTGGTGCTCCAGCCGGGTGTCAGTGCTGTGCCTCTGAGGTGGGAGAGCCAACTTCGGGACACTGGTTCACCAGAGACCTCCCAGCTCCACGTAATATCAAATGGCAAAAGCTCTCCCAGAGATCTCCATCTCAACGCTAAGACCCAGCTCCACTCAACGACCAGCAAGCTACAGTGCTGGACACCTTATGCCAAACAACTAGCAAGACAGGAACACAACCCCACCACCCATTAGCAGAGAGGCTGCCTAAAATCATAATAAGGTCAGAGACACCCCAAAACACAGCACCGGATGCGGTCCTGCCCTCCAGAAGACAAGATCCAGCCTCATCCACCAGAACACAGGCACTAGCCCCCTCCACCAGGAAGCCTACACAACCCACTGAATCAATCTTAGCCACTAGGGGCAGACACCAAAAACAGCGGGAACTACGAACCTGCAACCTGTGAAAAGGAGACCCCAAACACAGTAAGATAAGCAAAATGAGAAGACAGAGAAACAGCAGATGAAGAAACAGGTAAAAACCCACCAGACCAAACAAATGAAGAGGAAATAGGCAGTCTACCGGAAAAAAAATTCAGAATAATGATAGTAAAAATGATCCAAAATCTTGGAAATAAAATGGAGAAAATACAAGAAACATTTAACAAGGACCTAGAAGAACTAAAGATCAAACAAACAATGATGAACAGCACAATATATGAAACAGAATTTTCTAGAAGGGATCAATAGCAGAATAACTGAGGCAGAAGAATGGATAAGTGACCTGGAAGATAAAATAGTGGAAATAACTACTGCAGAGCATAATAAAGAAAAAAGAATGGAAAGAATTGAGGACAGTCTCAGAGACCTCTGGGACAATATTAAACACACCAACATTAGAATTATAGGATTCCCAGAAGAAGAAGAGAAAAAGAAAGGGACTGAGAAAATATTTGAAGAGATTAAAGTTGAAAACTTCCTTAATATGGGAAAGGAAAGAGTCAGTCAAGTCCAGGAAGTGCAGAGAGTCCCATACAGGATAAATGCAAGGAGAAACACGCCAAGACACATATTAATCAAACTATTAAAAATTAAATACAAAGAAAAAATTAAAAGCAGCAAGGGAAAAACAACATACAAGAGAATCCCCATAAGATGAACAGCTGATCTTTCAGCAGAAACTCTGCAAGCCAGAAGAGAGTGGCAGGACATATTTAAAGTGATGAAAAGGAAAAACCTACAACCAAGATTACTCTACCCAGCAAGGATCTCATTCAGATTCGACAGAGAACTTAAAACCTTTACAGACAAGCAAAGGCTAAGAGAATTCAGCACCACCAAGCCAGCTTTACAACAAATGCTAAAGGAACTTCTCTAGGCAGGACAAGAGAAGGAAAAGACCTACAATAACAAATCCCAAACAATTAAGAAAACGGTAATAGGAACATACATATTGATAATTATCTTAAATGTAAATGGATTAAATGCTCCCACCAAAAGACACCGACTCGCTGAATGGATACAAAAACAAGATCTGTATATATACTGTCCACAAGAGACCCACTTCAGACCTAGGGACACATACAGACTGAAAGTGAGGGGATGGAAAAAGATATTCCATGCAAATGGAAATCAAAAGAAAGCTGGAGTAGCAATTCTCATATCAGACAAAATAGACTTTAAAATAAAGACTATTAGAAGAGACAAAGAAGGACACTACATAATGATCAAGGGATCGATCCAAGAAGAAGATATAACAATTGTAAATATTTATGCACACAACATAGAAGCACTTCAATACATAAGGCAAATGCTAACAGCCATAAAAGGGGAAATCGACAGTAACACAATCATAGACGGGGACTTTAACACACCACTTTCACCAATGGACAGATCATCCAAAATGAAAATAAATAAAGAAACACAAGCTTTAAATGATACATTAAACAAGATGGACTTAATTGATATTTATAGGACATTCCATCCAAAAACAACAGAATGCACTTTCTTCTCAAGTGCTCATGGAACACTCTCCAGGATAGATCATATCTTGGGTCACAAATCAAGCCTTGGTAAATTTCAGAAAATTGAAATCATATCAAGTATCTTTTCCGACCACAATGCTATGATACTAGATATCAATTACACGGAAAAATCTGTAAAACATACAAACACATGGAGGCTAAACAATACACTACTTAATAACCAAGAGATTACTGAAGAAATGAAAGAGAAAATCAAAAAATACATAGAAACAAATGACAATGAAAACACGATGACCCAAAACCTATGGGATGTAGCAAAAGCAGTTCTAATAGGGAAGTTTATAGCAAGACAATCCTACTTCAAGAAACAAGAAACATCTCAAGTAAACAACCTAACCTCACACCTAAAGCAATTAGGGAAAGAAGAAGAAAAAAACCCCAAAGTTAGTCAAAGGAAAGAAATCATAAAGATCAGATCAGAAAATAAATGAAAAACAAATGAAGGAAATTATAGCAAATATCAGTAAGACTAAAATCTGGTTCTTTGAGAAGATAAACAAAATTGATAAACCATTAGCCAGACTCATCAAGAAAAAAAGGGAGAAGACTCAAAACCAACAGAATTAGAAATGAAAAAGGAGAAGTAACAACTGACAGTACAGAAGTAAAAAGGATCATGAGAGATTACTACAAGCAACTCTATGCCAATAAAATGGACAATCTGGAAGAAATGGACAAATTCTTAGAAAATCACAACCTTCTGAGACTGAACCAGGAAGAAATAGAAGATATAAACAGACCAGTCACAAGTACTGAAATTCAGACTGTGATTAAACATCTTCCAACAAACAAAAGCCTAGGACCAGATGGCTTCACAGGAGAATTCTATCAAACATTTAGAGAAGAGCTAACACCTATCCTTCTCAAACTCTTCCAAATATAGCAGAGGGAGAAACACTCCCAAACTCATTCTATGAGGCCACCATCACCCTGATACCAAAACCAGGCAAAGATGTCACAAAGAAAGAAAACTGCAGGCCAATATCACTGATGAACATAGATGCAAAAATCCTCACTAGCAAACAGAATCCAACAGCACATTAAAAGGATCATACACCATATTCAAGTGGGGATTATCCCAGGAATGCAAGGATTCTTCAGTATATGCAAAACAATCAGTGTGATACACCATGTTAAGAAATTGAAGGACAGGGCTTCCCTGGTGGCACAGTGGTTGAGAGTCCACCTGCCGATGTAGGGGATACGGGTTCGTGCCCCGTTCTGGGAAGATACCACATGCCACAGAGCGGCTGGGCCCATGAGCTATGGCCGCTGAGCCTGCGCGTCCAGAGCCTGTGCTCCGCAACGGGAGAGGCCACAACAGTGACAGGCCCACGTACCGCAAAAAAAAAAAAAAAAAAGAAATTGAGGGAGAAAAACCACATGATCATCTCAATAGATGCAGAAAAAGCTTTTGACAAAATTCAACACCCATTTATGATAAAAACCCTCCAGAAAGTAGGCATAGAAGGAACTTACCTCAACATAATAAAGGCTCTATATGACAAACTCACAGCCAACATCATTCTCAGTGGTGAAAATTTAAAAGCATTTCCTCTAAGGTCAGGAACAAGACAAGGTTGTCCACTCTCACCACTATTATTCAACATAGTTTTGGAATTTTTAGCCACAGCAATTAGAGAAGAAAAAGAAATAAACGGAATCCAAGTCAGAAAAGAAGAAGTAAAGCTGTCACTGTTTACAGATGACACGACACTATACATAGAGAATCCTAAAGATGCCACCAGAAAACTCCTAGAGCTAATCAATGAATTTGGTAAAGTAGCAGGATACAAAATTAATGCACAGTAATCTCTTGCATTCCTATACATTAATGATGAAAAAATCTGAAAGAGAAATTAAGGAAACACTCCCATTTACCATTGCAACAAAAAGAATAAAACACCTAGGAATAAACCTACCTAAGGAGACAAAAGACCTGTATGCAGAAAACTATAAGACACTGATGAAAGAAATTAAACATGATACAAATAGAGGGAGAGATATACCACGTTCTTGGATTGGAAGAATCAACATTGTGAAAATGACTTTACTACCCAAAGCAATCTACAGATTCAATGCAGTCCCAATCAAACTACCAATGGCATTTTTCACATAACTAGAACAAAAAATTTCACAATTTGTATGGAAACACAAAAGACCCCGAATAGCCAAAGCAATCTTGAGAAAGAAAAATGGAGCTGGAGGAATCAGACTCCTGGACTTCAGACTACACTACAAAGCTACAGTAATCAAGACAGTATGGTACTGGCACAAAAACAGAAATATAGGTCAATGGAACAGGATAGAAAGCCCAGAGATAAACCCACACACATATGATCACATTATTTTTGATAAAGGAGGCAAGAATATACAATGGAGAAAAGACAGCCTCTTCAATAAGTGGTGCTGGGAAAACTGGACAGCTACATGTAAAAGAATGAAATTAGAACACTCCCTAAAACCATACACAAAAATAAACTCAAAATGGATTAAAGGCCTAAATGTAAGGCCATACGCTATAAAACTCTTAGAGGAAAACATAGGCAGAACACTCTAGGACATAAATCACAGCAAGATCCTTTTTGACCCACCTCCTAGAGAAATGGAAATAAAAACAAAAATAAACAAATGGGACCTAAGGAAACTTAAAAGCTTTTGCACAGCAAAGCAAACCATAAACAAGACCAAAAGACAACCCTCAGAATGGGAGAAAATATTTGCAAATAAAGCAACTGACAAAGGATTAATCTCCAAAATTTACAAGCAGCTCATGCAGCTCAATATCATAAAAACAAACAACCCAATCCAAAAATGGGCAGAAGCCCTAAACAGACATATCTCCAAAGAAGATATACAGATTGCCAACAAACACATGAAAGGATGCTCAACATCACTAATCACTAGAGAAATGCAAATCAAAACTACAATGAGGTATCAACTCACACCAGTCAGAATGGCCATCATCAAAAAATCTACAAACAATAAATGCTGGAGAGGGTGTGGAGAAAAGGGAACCCTCTTGCAGAGTTGGTGGGAATGTAAATTGATACAGCCACTATGGAGAACAGTTGGAGGTTCCTTAAAAAACTACAAATAGAACTACCATACGACCCAGCAATGCCACTACTGGGCATACACCCTGAGAAAACCATAATTCAAAAAGAGTCATGTACCACAATGTTCATTGCAGCACTATTTACAATAGTCAGGACATGGAAGCAACCTAAGTGTCCATCAAGAGATGAATGGATAAAGAAGATGTGGCACATATATACAATGGAATATTACTCAGCCATAAAAGGAAACGAAATTGGGCTATTTGTAGTGAGGTGGATGGACCTAGCGTCTGTCATACAAAGTGAAGTAAGTCAGAAAGAGAAAAACAAATACCGTATGCTAACACATATATATGGAATCTAAAAAAAAAAAAAAGGTCATGAAAAACCTAGGGGCAGTATGGGAATAAAGACTCAGACCTACTAGAGAATGGACTTGAGGACACAGGGAGGGGGAAGGGTAAGCTGGGACAAAGTGAGAGAGTGGCATGGACATATATACACTACCAAATGTAAAAGAGATAGCTAGTGGGAAGCAGCCGCATAGCACAGGGAGATCAGCTCGGTGCTTTGTGACCACCTAGAGGGGTGGGACAGGGAGGGTGGGAGGGAGGGAGACGCAAGAGGGAAGGAATATGGGAACATACGTATATGTATAGCTGATTCACTTTGTTATAAAGCAGAAACTAACACACCATTGTAAAGCAATTATACTCCAATAAAGATGTTAGGAAAAAAACAAATAACAAAAAACAGTGAGCCGAGGCTAAAGGAAAAGAATCACAGATTGGAAATTGGGCCTGAGAGCTGATCATGCTTGAGGTCTGCTTACAAAAATGATCATTTGTGTTGAGTACAGAAGCGTCACTGATGAGACCAGAGATGGTCCCACGCCTGTGAACTTTGCTGACTCTGGACTCAGACCCGGCCGTCGGGTTGCCTTGTGGGCAGGGCTAATCTGGCGGGATCTAGAGGTGCACCGAGGGGGGTTTTGTGGGCTGGGCTTTCACCCTAAGTGACGCTAGGTTTGGTCTCACTTACTGTTTGTGGACGAAGCTTTTCATTCAGGGAAACATTCTGCATAATCTTACACCCGGGGTGTCTTGCACAAGATGTCCTTGCAACGTGACCAGGCTGGGGGCCCCACGCCTCCTAAGTCCAGGTTAAGACCAAGTCCTGCTACCCGCAACTCCTTCTCTTCTCCTGGGCTTGGCACCTCCGTCTTGACGGATCATCTGGTGAACCCAGGTAATTGCAGGAACCGAGGCCCAGCCCTCAGCTGAATGGGCCTGCCTCGTCTGTTTCCCTGCAGCCACTGTAGCCTTCTTGGACGGTCTGGAACTTGGAATAGGTGGGCCACTGCTGCCTTCTAGGACCTGGAAAGGGCTACAGAGAGCACCTCCCAGACCGACGGGCACTGCACACGAAGCCGAGCAGCTCCTTTGCAGCATTAACCTCGTGTGTGACAAGTGGACACACCGCAAGCCGTCATGCCACCATGGGCAGGTCCCTAAGGGCCTGTCAGGAGGAGACTGAGGCTCGGAGAGATGGAGCGACACGGCCACCAAGAGGGCAAGCCAGGGCTCCAGCTCGTGTCTTGTGGCTCCAGGTCTGTGTTCCTTTTACCCTGCCAGAAAGCCCCGGTTATAAATGACGAGCACGGTTCCTGCACAAACTGCTTCACTGGAATTCAATCCTGGAGAAGAAAAATGGCCCCTGCGATGGGTCTACTCAGTCCTGGAATCTGCGTGGCCTGTGTGATCCAGCCTCGTGAGCAACCCTCCCGCTCGTGTTGTGTTCCTGGATTAGGGGTGATTGATGCCAGCTGAGGTTCCCACTGAGGCTCCGTGCATAGCGAGCGAGTAAGATCACAGGTGTTGGGTTCCTCCCACTCAGCACAGCCAGGCAGATACCTTCTTATATCCTTGTGAAGCAAACAACACATTTTATTGTGACAGTACCTTTACTGTGAAGGGGTGAAGGGGGTCAAAAGGTAGAAACTGCCAGTTATAAGATAAATAAGTCCTGGGACTATAACATACGGCACAGTGACTATAGTTAGTAATACTGTATTGTGTATTTGAAAGTTGCCAAGTAGACCTTAAAAGTCCTCTTCACAAGAGGAAACAAAATTTGTAACAAGGTGTGGCGACAGATGTTAACTAGACTTACTGTGCTGAGTGTTTCGCAATATATGCAAACACCGAATCATCATGTTGTACATCTGAAACCAATACAATGTTATATGTCAATTATATCTCAATAAAAATTTTTTTAAATAGCTCTGAAGTTTTGTCAGTAATAATATACAAGCACTGGGTGGGTCTTTGAGCAGTAAATGAAGAAAATAATACAGCAAAGGGAGTCTAATCACTAATAAAACCCCAGCTAAAATTCCTAAATCCCTTACATTTTCTAAGGACTTGTTATAATGAGCTGGTGATACATTGCCCCAGGGCAAGAGGTCAGTTTCATCTCTGCTGAAACTCTGGATGAGAAAGTGAATTCTTTAAAAACTAAATGAGCGACAAACAACCTCTAGCTTTTCAAGAGAGGAATTATTCCTCAGTTTAACACTGGAGTTTATCAGCAGCAGGTAAAGCTCAGGAAATCAAAATATTAAAGGACTAAGCTCAGAGCTGGGATGATCACAAAACCCAGGTGAAAACTGCTAAAATACGGACTTAAACCGGAGGGCAGCTTCTGGCCTTTGAAGGGTGCAAGTCAATGATCTGACCTTCTCTGCAGAGCCACAGGGCTGCTGGTGAGCGAGGCCCAAGGTGGCCCCTTCCTCCCCAAGTCCTCAGACACCCCAGAGTCCTCCCTGAGACAGTTTGCTTTGTTCAAGCCTACTTTGTTTCATTTTCCACTTTCCCTTTCAGGTCAGAGTCAAGGGAACCCAATATGAAAACTGTTACAAAGCCTTTCAGTGAATTCCAGAACCCAGAACTCACACCATACAAAATACCAATTTCCCTTAAGATAAGGGCAGCTGTCTCAAATCCTTTTTGGAATAAGGTGAGGTATAAAGTATTTATATTCCCTAAATAGAATTATTTGTCCTAAAATAACATAAGTCAACCTACCTCTGGGCAGAAAGCCTCAGGTGCAGACAGGCACGCCCACCTGTTTACACGTAGGGCCACGGTCTCCGCCAAGAAAAATAACCCCCTCGGTGAACAACAAGCTGTTCCCTCACTAGGTCCAGTCACCAGAAGAAAGTTCTCAACTCCCAAGGTCTCCCCAGGCTTGCTTTTAGCTCTCCTGTTGCATTGACTCTCTAGCTTTGTTGAGTGAAGATTGGATGTGGTCCAGGAGGCTGCCGGCAACACGGTGGATCAACTGCACAAGTCGGATTCTGCCTAGACCTGTGGCCCATGTGTTTTCCATTCAGTGACACCCACGCTACCGGCACAGCGGCCAATAGCGCTCACGGCAGTGGTCCAGCCTCCACCCTGCATCCGCAAACCGGCCCTTGGCAGGACTGGGCGGGCCGTTCCCTCCGGGTTTGCATAGTCAGCACCCACTGCAGAGGCAGGGACAGAGGTCTTCTTAGAGACCTGCTCCCGGCCCTACAAAGGCAAAGTGGCCTCTCTTACGATGCCCTTGGGTGGCAGGTGTGGGTGCAGAGAGTGACACTTGCACCTATTTCACTCACGTAAAGAATTAAATCCATGCATTCAAATGCTCCAACGAGTCCCACCCACGTACAACTCAGTTAACTACTTCCAACAACTCACTTACAGTGGTCACACCGATTACCGGACTCCCCAGAGCTGCCACCGGGAGAAGCTTCAGAGAGCTGTCAGGGACACGGCCACGTCAGCAGATCGTCCAGCCGCCTGTCATGGCCTCGGTGCCCAGAGCTGCCATATTTCGTTCCCGACCCCAGCCATTCTGATCAGAGCAGGGGTGGGGGACAGCTGGCCCAAGGGAATAAGACAGAAATGATGGGGAAAGCAACCGAGTGGGAGCCACAGCCGCAGCTGTAGGAGAGGAGAAGGGAGAGCCAGGGGGCAGCAGACAGAGCAAGCTCGGCGGAGAGCCAAGGGCTTTCTGAGCCCATCCGCTCTGGGCACTGCTGACCCAGCTTCCCTTGAGCACCTGCGCCGGTAGCCATTGTCCTGAGGAGACTGAAGCACCTCTGTGTCCTCTGCATCTCCCAGGACACTGGGGACCTGGAAATTCATTACTGTAAGAACCTCCTCCATAGCTGTTGGATGCTCTGGTGTTAAGGGCTGAATTGTGTCCCCCTAAAATCGTCTGTTGAAGTCTTAACCCTCAGTACCTCAGAATGGGACCTTATTTGAAGGTACGGTCTTCACAGAGGCCATCAAGTCAAAATGAGGTCATTAGGGTGGATCCTAATCCAGTTTGACTGGTGTCCTTATAAAAAGGGGGAATGTGGACACAGAGACAGAAAGAATGCCATGTGAACGTGGAGACGGCCGTCTGCAAGCCAGAGAGGGAGGCCTGGAATGGACTCTTCCCCAAAGCCCTCAGGAGGGACCAGCCCTGCCCACACCCCTCCATCTCAGACTTCTAGACTCCAGAACCGCGAGACAATAAATGTCCGTTGTTTAAACCAGCCATTCTGTGTGCTCTGCTCTGGCAGCCCCAGGACACTGACACAGCTGGTAGGGTCCTCTGCCTGGCCCAGGGGCCCTAAAACCAGCACAGTCCCGCATCTGCAACCACTTCAATTCCAGCCCTTTAATCTCTGGTCCCCAAATGAAACCTTTGCTTTCGTGTTTTATTTTATTTTGTTTTAAACATTTTGGGACGACTGTATGTGCAGTTTTAAAAGTTCGTAAAAATAGTTTTCTATTAAAAGGCAGAGGCTCCTGGCCTCTTGCCTTCCCAGATCTGTTCCACTGCCCAGAGTCAAAGGGCTCTAATCGTTCCAGTAATTAGCTGTCGGGGGCCGGCATGTCTGAGCAGAGTACTGATTTGTTCTCTGTTCCAGGAGTTCCCTCACTGAGAGCATCCCTTGGAAAATGCCAGAGAAAGTAAAAGGAGATGTCTTCGTGCGGAAGCAGAACTGCCGTAAATAGCCTGCTGGCTTGCTAATGGGAGTCAGGCACTTCAGAAGGGGACGCTCAGTCCCCAGAGCTCCTGTGGCTCCTGTCACAGAGCAAGGACAGGACCCAGAGCAGACCCTGAGCTGGCCAGACTGGAGATCGTGACCATCTGTCCTACCAGCACCTCTGTGCCCCTCCCCCAGCGCAGTCCCTGGCTCAGAGAAGACCCTTGACTTGTAAGTATCTGATGCTAATGGTTGTTGCAGGGAGAAGTTACCTGACGCTTCTATGTGTCTAGTAATTAGTTGGCAGGGGCTGCTCTTGCTCTTTTTTTAAATATAAATTTATTTATTTTATTTTTGGCTGCGTTGGGTCTTCGTTGCTGTGTGCGGGCTTTCTCCAGTTGCGGCGAGCGGGGGCTACTCTTCATTGTGGTGCGCGGGCTTCTCATTGCAGTGGCTTCTCTTGTTGCGGAGCACGGGCTCTAGGTGCACGGGCTTCAGTAGTTGTGGCTCGCAGGCTTCAGTAGTTGTGGCTCTCCAGCTCTAGAATGCAGGCTCAGTAGTTGTGGCACACGGGCTTAGTTACTCCGCGGCACGTGGGATCTTCCCGGACCAGGGATCGAACCCGTGTCCCCTGCATTGGCAGGTGGATTCTTAACCACTGCACCACCAGGGAAGCTCTCTTGCTCTTTTTTTTAAACAGACCTTATTTTTTTAGCTGTTTTGCATTTACAGGAAAAACTGAGTAGAAAGTGCATAATTCCCATATACCCTTCACACACACACGCGCGCACACACACACACACACACACACACACAGTTTCCCCTGTTATTAACATCTTGCATTCGTAAGTGTGGTACACTTGTTACAATGGATGAGCCAATATTGACACACTGTTCTTAAATAAAGTCCATAATTTACGTTAATGTTCACTCTTGGTGCTGTACATTCTATGGGTTTCATCCAGTGTATAAAGACAGGTATTCACCAACACAATATCATACACAATAGTTTCATAGCTCTAAAACCCCTCTGCACTCTACCTGTTTAGTCAGCCTTCCCTCCCTCCCCACCCTGAAACCACTGATCTTTCTACTGCTCCATATTTTTTCCTTTTCCAGAATGTCATATAGTTGGAATCGTATAGTATGTAGCCTGTCAGATGAGCTTCTTTTACTTAGTAACATGCATTTAAGTTTCCTTCATGTCTTTTCCTGGCTCGATAGCTCATATCTTCTTAGCACTAATATTCCATTGTCTGGATATACCAAAGTTATTGATCCATTCACCCACCGAAGGACATCTTCGTTGTTCCCAAGTTTTGTCAGTTATAGATAAAGCTGCTATAAACATTCATGTGCAAGTTTCTGGGTGGACATAAGTTTTCAACTTCTTTGGATAAATACCAAGGAGCATGATTGCTGGATCGTATGGTAAGAGTATATTTAGTTGTGTAAGAAATGACCAAGCTGTCTTCCAAGGTATCTGTTCCATTTTTGCATTCCCACAGCTATTAGTAATAGTTCCTGTTTCCACCTCTTTGCCACCATTTGGTGCTGTCCGTGTTCTGGATTTTGGCCATTCTAACAGATATATAGTGGTGTCTCATCTTTTTTTTTTTTTTTCCCTCATCTTTTTTTAAATTAATAATTCCCTAATTATATATACTGCTGAGCATCTTTTCACATGATGTTTGCCACCTGTATATCATCTTTGGTGAGGTATCTGTTTAGATCATTCACTTTCTTATTGTTCAGTTTTAAGAGTTCTCTGTGTATTTCAGATACTGGTTCTTTATCAGATACGTGTTTTGCAAATATCTTCTCCCAGTCTGTGACTTGTCTTCTCATTCTTGTGAGTCTGCTCTCTTTTCAGACGCTCAGGAGGGCCAATGAGGACAGACACCCAGTAACTCCAGGGTGCACTGTGTGTGCCCACACTCGCTGGACAGCAGGCTGATGTATGGGGCCACATCTAGGCAGTGGGAGAGAGTTTGGGCTGGAGGAACATGTATTTTGGGTGGGAGTATGTCAGCTTCCACTGCACTAGCTCCGTCCATCCATCTGCCATCCACCTGATATGGAAGGTGTGCCTGTTTTATACCCTGCTCATTGATTCTAGGCATTAGGAAAGCAAAGATGAGTAAAAACAGAGCCCTTGCCTTCAAAAACTACACAGGCTGGTCTGGAAAGTGGACAAAGAAATAGGTCACTTCAGTGCAGGATGAGAAGTGCCCCATAGAGGGAAAGGTGGGTGCAGTGGAAGTGGAGAAGGCTGTTGGGGGACGGCAATGACAGAGGGAGAAGGAGAATCAGGGTGAAGGTCTCGCCTACTCTGCTGTCTCCAGGGACCCCCAGGGCAGCACGAGGGAGCATCCCCCGCCAGCTGAGCCTTTTGCGGGCGCGTCCAGGAGCTTTCCATCCCCAAAGGGCAAACAGCAGGTCTCTCCACCCTGCACTCTCACTGTCACCACCGCAGCTTCCTCTTTGTCACTTTCACGCGGTCCCCAAACAGGAACTGCTTCAAAGCCCTGAGTAGCTGCGAGTGAAGCTGCCCTGGAGATGGGTAAGGGGCTTTCACACCCCAGGGGGGACAACCGACAGCTCAAGCTTTAGGGCAGCAGCTATGGCTACCTTCATGGTCAGTCGAGCAGAGGACCCTGGGGCAGGGAGGGACAGGTGCGTTCCCTCAGGTGGGCGCATCTTCCTCCCCCACACCCTCCCCACAAGGCGATCCTCAGGAGGGTGAAATTACCGCAGTTAGTACAGTTGTGAAGGGGAACCAAGGAACTTCCCATCTGCAAGGTTCTGCAATCAGCAGTACGGGGGAATCTTTCCCCATCTTTCTCTCAACTAGAAGTTGTTTTAGTTCTAAAGGCAATGCATGCTTCTGGTAAAACATTCAGTGACAGCAGAGCACAGTCTATGCTGAAAAGTTAAAACCATTCTCACTAGCCCACCACATCACTCGCCCCAGAGAGGACCATGGTTATCAATTTCTCGTCTCCTTTCAGACCTTCCCTAAGTGCAAAACACACGTCTCTAGTTGCAGGGAAACAGGCACTCAGATACAGAGTGTTCTGTGACCTCCTTATTCACTTATCTCTACATTTTGGACATTTTCCCGTGTTACTACCGATAACCCGATTCACCTTTTGTTTTTATCAATCCCTTGTCTGTTTTTTAAGGCAAGTGCTATGCCAATGAAAGGCCGTAAAGTAGAACTGGCTGGGGGCTGTCAGCCACCTTAGTAGCAAGAAGAGCCCACAGAGTGAAGTGGAAAGAGCATTAGACAGATCCAGCCGGAAATTCCAGCAGGCGTGCTGTGTCACCTTTGTAGATTTCTTTACCTCTCTGGGCTCCCATGCCACAGCAATAAAATGCAGATTACGCTTGATTTAGGCTAAGGGTCAGAGTGTAATAGTTGCTCAAGAATTGTAGCTCTTCTCGGGGCTTCCCTGGTGGCACAGTGGTTGAGAATCCACCTGCCAATGCAGGGGACACGGGCTCAAGCCCTGGTCCAGGAAGATCCCACATGCCACGGAGCAACTAAGCCCGCGAGCCACAACTACTGAAGCCCATGTGCCCTAGGGCCCGCGCGCCCTAGAGCCCATGCTCCGCAACAAGCCACGGCAACGAGAAGCCCACACACCAAAACGAAGAGAACCCCCGCTCGCCGCAACTAGAGAAAGTCCACGCGCAGCAACGAAGACCCAACACAGCCATAAATAAATTAATTAATTAATTAATTAATTAAAAAGAATTGTAGCTCTTCTTAAATACATGGAGAGACACCCCATGTTGATAGATTGGAAGCCTCAATGCTGTTAAGAATTAAGCCATTCTCAGGAATTCCCTGGCGGTCCAGTGGTTGGGACTCCACGCTTTCACTGCCAAGGGCTCGGGTTCAGTCCCTGGTCAGGTAACTAGTCCCCTGAAAGCTGCATGGAGGAACCAAAAAAAAAAAAAAGAATTAAGCAGTTCTCCCCAAATTGACTACAGATGCAACTCCATCCCCATCAAAATCCCATCAGGGCTTTTTTTTTCCCCCAGAAAATCTGCAGTGGTTCTCACCCTGCAAATTGGAATCACTGAGTTCTGAAAGAACTGAGGGATGTGGAGGCTCCTAGCTGGGGGCCCTGCGTATTTGCAGCTGGTGTTGGTGGCCTTTCTGGACCCCACATGCCCTTTGATTCCCAGGAACCCTCACACTGGTAGGAATCGAGGTGGCGCATCTCACACATGTATTAGTTTCCTAGGGCTGCTGCAACAAAGTAAATGGGATTTATGGTCTCACAGTCCTGGAGGCCAGAAGTCCACGGTCAGGGTGTCGACAGGGTTGGTTCCTTCTGAGGGTAGAGGAGGAATCTGCTTCTAGCTTCTGGTGCCTTGGTGGTCATCTCTGGTGTTTTCTTGCAGATGTATCACCTCAGTAGATACCTCACTTCATTGCTGGCCTCCCATTCACATGGCGTTCTCCCTGTACGTGTGTCTATCTCTGTGTCCAAATTTCTCTTTTTAATAAAGACACCTGCTCATACTGGATTAAGGCCCACCCTAAAAGCAAAATTGTAGTTATCTGATGCTACCAAGTGTGTCTGGTGCTGCGTCCCCAAAGACTCCTGTGCAGTTGGGTCCTTTGAGCCCCTCAGTGACGGCTTCGTGTTGGGTCCGGTGGACACTGCTGCCCTGGTTAATCACACGCGGAAAAGCCCGATGATTTAGACGTTAACTTCACTGCTAACAAACTGTTTCCTCCGCACAATTCTTGTTCACTGTCAAAAGTGAACACTGCAATCGTCTTCAACTGGGAAAAACTCACTGAGCTGGACCCTTGTGATCTGCACGTTTTTGGTACATATGTGATTCCTCGAGAGAACGTTTACTTAAAAAACAACTTTATAAAGACAGATAAACCATGATTACCACTGAAGACCAAAGGATGGCCATTATTTTAGAATACCAGGGTTAGTGGCAACTTTTTTCTCGTGTCTATTCTTCAAGTGTTCTGTAATATCATGAAATAACTTGTATTAAAAATTGGAATAACTTATCCTAGATGGAAATACCCATTTCCACCTCTGTCCACAGCTTGTCACAGATGTGGCACATATTTGAAAATCAGGGGAAAGGTTTTACTTTAAGATATTATCTAATGATACACAGACACATCTCTTTTATTGTCCTTCATTTTACTGCACTTCAAAGATACTGTCTTGTTGTGTTTTTTACAAATTGAAGGTGTGGGGCAACCCTGCATCAGGCAAGTCTATCGGTGCCATTTTTCCAACAGCATTTGTTCTTTGAGTCTCTCTGTCACATTTTGGTAGTTCTCACAGTATTTCAAAATTTTTCATTATTATTATATTTGTTATGATCTGTGATTAGTGATCTTTGATGTTGCTATAACTCACTGAAGGCTCAGATGATGGGTAGCATTTTTTAGCAGTAAAGGTTTTTTTTTTTTTAATTTATTTATTTTTGGCTGCATTGGGTCTTTGTTGCTGCGTGTGGGCTTTCTCTAGCTGTGGCAAGCGGGGGCTACTCTTCGTTGAGGAACGTGGGCGTCTCATTGCGGTGGCTTCTCTTCCTGCAGTGCATGGGCTCTAGGACCGCAGGCTTCAGTAGTTGTGGCCCATGGGCTTAGATGCTCCGTGGCATGTGGGATCTTCCCGGACCAGGGATTGAACCCGTGTCCCCTGCATCGGCAGGCGGACTCTTAACAACTGCACCAGTTGGGTGCAGGGAAGCCCAGTAAAGTATTTTTTAACTAAGGTATGTACATTGTTTTTTAGACATAATATGATTGCACACTTGATAGACTACAGCATAGTGTAAACACGACTTTATATGCACTAGGAAACCAAAAAATTGCTTTAGTGAGATATTCGCTTTATTGGGGTGGTCTGGAACCAAACCCACAATATCTCTGAGGTACGCCTGTCTAAATCTTTCTACTCCAATTGGCTGATATGATTTCATAGTCCAAGATTTACAATGACTTAAGAAAACGAATGTGTTTTATTTTACTTTCCACGAATCCTTGCTACCATGTAGATTTCAGTTGATTATCTATGGAAACAGGACTTAGAATTCTTTGTCTCTTTTTTCAGTTCTCAAAAAGGCTCTGGCATCATTGATGGTAATGGGGGTGATGACACACGTCAGAACCTGCCTGTTACTTCAGTTTTACTTTTGTTGTTTTTTCTCCTGGACCCTTGAGGCAGGGGCCAGACTACACACCTGGGCAGGGGGACGAGGAAAGGAGGGGAGGAACTCAAGAAAGCCAAGAGAGGCTACTAGCTCCATGCGGAGAATGTCTCAGAGCTATGCCCTCCAAGGGCAGGAGAGGGCAGGATGAGAGCCGTGAGTGGGTACCAGTCATTCTGGGAGGGAATCATGGGCCAGTCCTGCCCTTTAGCCTTCCTGCGGGGTAGGCAGGGGTACAGTTCACAATTAATGCTCATTCAAGGCCTCAGGGACGGAGTTCTAGGAGTCCCACGCTTTCCTGTCCCCCTTAAAGAGTGGCCCGTTGTTGACAACCCTGTCTGAGATTCCTCAGAGTCCCCTGACCTTTGCACATCCTCTTCTTGTTGTCTGGAGTGCCCTCTCTTCCTTCATCTGCTTCGCAAACTCCTCTTTCCCTTCAAGACGCAGCTCAGGCCTGGCCCGCCCAATCCTCCTGTTTATCTCTGAATCCTGCTTCTATCCCCAACATCTGGCACGAAGTAGGTGCTCAAGGAATGCACAGGATGAATGAACTTTCAGGCAAGACGGTTGGATTATGGAGACAACATGGGTTCTGGCACTGGAGAGAGGTCCATTTGCATGTCATACCTGAAATGCACTAATGGTGAGACCTTAAACAAGAGACTTAACCTTCCTGTGCCTCAGCGTAATCACACAGGAAACAGAAGTATTTACACTTCATTTCCCACAGTTTAGCTAAGGTGAAAGCATTACGTGAATTTTTAAAGTGCTTTGCCAAGGTCAGAAATAACCAACACTTCCTGTGTTCTTGTTGCACACCAGGCGCTCTCACCTCCTACCCCAAGGAGCCCCACCGTGACTATGAGATGGATATTCATACCCTAATTTCAGACAGGTGCAGGGACTTGTCCCAACACGTGGCGGACCCAGGCTTCACCCAGACCCCTCCCACTCCTGGAACGCACGTCTGCTTGATGTACCGCAGGAAGGGGCATATCCGGAAACAAGGACCCCAAAGAGCTCATCTCCAACTGGTTATAGCCGAAGGGCCAGCAAACCATCCCTCACTTATGAATTATTCAAGCCCAAACCTGAAACCCCAGTGAACGTTTAAACGCACTAAACGCTGCTGTTTATCTCAAACTTCATAATCAGTTTATTTTTTTCCTCTCCCGAAGGATCCCACTTGCATCTCAATGGCACAGGGGTGTTTCCCACTCAAATCAGGTTATTTCCCGGTAGGACCAAGTGAACCAGGACACAAAGCAGTTTCAAATCTGATCCTTTGCTAAGATGTATTCCATGACTGGCAGAGACCAGGCAGCCGCTCTTCCTCTTCTTGTTTTTCCCTTTGAGTGGAAGGAACCAGTTGTTTCTCGAGAGAGGAGAGCCTGCCTGTTACTTACAGGTTGTGTTGAAGATCCACTCTGTGTGTCAGCCATGCACGGCACGGTCAATCAAGGGTTCAAGTTCTGCGGCTGTGATGTGCTGCCCAGAGAACAGGATCCTGCTTGCTTTGTGACAATTCACATTTTCCAAATAACAAAACTGGGTAAGGGCCAGGGCAGTGCATGGTTTCAGGGCTTTTACTATCAGTCATCCCCAGCAAATGCCAGTTAACCATTGCTCTGTAACGAGTTCTCCCCAACACTGGGCTGAAAACAATAATCATTTTATTATTATCTCTCATGGTCATGGGTGTGGACTGGGGTCACCTGGGCTGTGCTTGTGGGATTGCTGTCAGTCAGTGGCTTGGGCTGCACTCATCTGGGGGGTCTTCTTACCTGCATATCTGGTAGCTGATGCCTGCTGTCGGCTGGGACCTCAGGATGGGCTGCCAGCCCAGACACGTGGCCACCCCGTGTGGCCTGAGCTTCCTCGCATCATGGAGGCCGGGTTCCTAGAGGGAGAATCCAAGAGGACCAGATGGAAGCTATTCCACCTTTCAGGCCTGGCCTCAGAAATCACACCGTAGCCCCTCTGTAGTCACAGACCCCCCGCCCCCCCCCAATTCAGAGAGGGAACGTGGTCCTGCTTCTCAAAGGGAGGAATGTCAACATCACATCAACACAACATCACATCAACACAACTCTTTAAGAACACATGGGATGGGAGATGGTGCTGAGGCCGTCTCGGAAAATATTATCTACAGGGTAGAACCTGGACACGCTTGGCCTCATGACTTCTAGGTCAGTGCTTTAACTCTAGTTCATGCTGCTTTGGGAGGTATATGGGGTAGTAAAATTGACTACCTATAGATTAAACCCTTCTATATGGTAAAGAAACCACAAAAACAAAAACCAAAAATCCCTGGGATATATTATTTGCAATGTCTATGACAAAAGGCTAATTAACTTTAAAATGTATAGGGCCCTTATAAATCCATAAGATTGTCCCAATTTTTTAAAAAACTAAGGACTTGAAGACTCAATTTACAAAAGAAATTAAAATAGGAGCACACATTTAAAAAGTTCAACTCAACTAAAAGAATTAGGTTTTAATAAACAACACCCCCGTGGGTATCTTCTAATTGTCAAAGATTGAAAAAAAAAAGAGAAGAAAAACAAAGAACCACCAAAAGGCAAAAATATAGGGAATGGGCCCTTCCAAACACTCCTGCTGGTGGGTGTAAGTTGGTACAAACTTTCTGAGGGGCAGCTGGGCAGTATTTATTAAAAGCCATAAAATTTCAAATAATAGTGAGTTGGAATTTATCCTAGAGAAATGAATAAGGACACCTTGGTACACCTGAAACTAATACAACATTGTAAATCAACTATACTTCAATTAAAAAAAAGGTTTAAAAAAAAGTGCTGTTCATGTACACATTTAAGTGGAAAACAAAAATATCTAAAAGTATATTTAGCAGGATCCCACTTTTCTTATGTAATTTTTACAAAATATAACAATTTTTAGAACATTTCTGGGATAAGATACCAATGTATGAATGATTGCTGAATAATGAGATTTCTTCTTGTACCTTATGTTTGTTTTCCAGTTTTGTAAATGCAAATGCGTTAAATACAAAGAAATAATAAAGTAAGATAAAGTAAAAATAAATTTCCACTTAAAATATTTTGTAAGGGAAAGGTGGGAAGGATGTGAAAAGCATGGCCTTTAGAGCAAACCAGATCTGGAGCTGGACTCTGCTCTGATACAAAGTGCATGATCTTTGCCACGTTTACTTCACTTTGGGCCTCAGTTTCCCGAGATGACCAATGGGTGCAGTAAATTCTACTTCACAAGGTTCTAATGAGGAGGGACCCCATTTCCCACTACATTCAGTAAAGGAAATCTCACTCCGGGATCCCTGCTGGGCGCCCTCCCTTCTTTCATCTCTTAAAGGCCTGAATGTTGGAACTCATCACTCAGCACCACCTGGTACCCATGTTGACTAAGCAACGAGACACACTTGTGGGTGAGGGCAACGTCTTGTTTGCAAGGGGCCTGCATGGTCTGGAATTTGCCTTGTATTCTGTGTCATTCTCCACTGAGGTACACCGGGAACCTGGTCCCTGAAGAGAAGGGTACACTCACGTGTACACAGAGGCACACTTAGGAATACTTCTGTGTGTTCCTCGTCACTGTGTGTTCCTCATGTCATGTACAGATGTCTATAAATGCTTATTGAATAGAGATGACAGACTCACAGACATAGAGAACACACTTGTGGTTGCCAAGAGGCGGGGGGGAGGGAGAGGTATGGACTGGAGGTTTGGGATTAGTAGATGCAAACTATTATATATAGGATGGATAGATAACAAGGTCCTACTGTAGAGCACAAGGAACATTATCCAATCTCCTGGGATAAACCATAATGGAAAAGAATATAAAAAAAGGATGTCTATATGTATATAACTGAGTCACTTTGCTGTACAGCAGAAATTAGCACAACATTGTAAATCAACTCTACTTCCATTAAAAAAAAAAAAAAGACTCTGGGAGGAAATGCTGGGCTGTTTGGGGGAAATCTGCAATAAAATATAGAGGCTTGAACACATTTGGGACACTAACATTTAGACTTCCTTTGGTAGCAGGTTAGGCAACCTGACTTTTAAGGAAGTTCGTTAGCAGGACGGTGGGAGAGCTTGAACCCCTCTTCTTTCGGGGGAAGTTACATGAGCGGCCAGGCCTGGGAGCCTCAACACCCCGCTCCCCATGCCCAGCAGGCATTGAGAGGTGTATCCTGCCCTCTAGTGGTCTCTTCTGGAATTGCCTCCAAGGAGAAACCTTGACGCAATGGGGCTGGAGAGCTCTCACGCTGTCGTCTGGCCCGTCTACCTTCGCCTGTGCTTCAAGCAACCAGGGCGTCATTCTCAGAGCCTGTTTTTCAAGGCTTTTTGGCCCTTCCATCTCTTAATTGCGTCTTGTTTTAACAAGGGCCCCTTGTTAGGGTTCTTCTCCAAAGTAAGAGGCTCTGCTTTAGGCATCCTGGCTCAAGAGGTGAGGGAGCCGGCAGTGCTGGACCTCAGAGCCATAGCTGGGCAGTGACCGCTCCGCCAGGGGGGCTGGGGCCCTGCCTCCACCTCCTTCCAGCCCTCCTCAACCTGCTTGCTCCAGGATCTGAGAAAAGAATTTTGCAAAACCATGTTTCCTCTTACGTTTTTATTCAGAACATTTTTCATCATAGGTTCCCTCAGCTGTAAAGAGATGTAACTTCAGGAGTATTGTCCATGTTGGTATTAAAAAAAAATAAAACTGTTACAACCACTCTACAAATGTATCCAGTGAACCCCAATACAAGAGCATTTCCAATCTACCATCAGCTGTTGAAAACGGCTGTGAATAAGCCCTTTAGAACGTCCTTCCCATTCCCCATAAAATGTTATTGTAATGTGATGTGTTTTTGTCCTGGAAAGTCTTTTATTGACTACCTTGAACTGAATAACCCAGACTAGAGGGAAAGGAAAGGATGCCGGAGTGAGGCACGCCAGGGGGAGGGGCAGGGCAGCCTGTCAGGTGGTGCGGACCCACACAGCAGGGAGCAGACAGGGCTCCAGGGCCAAGGAGCCAGGCTGAGAGATGTGCAGGGCTGCATCCTCCTCAGACTATTTTCTATCGTCCTCAATTCCCTTGCTTACTTCAGGAGGGTCTGTCACCCTCAGCGCAGTAGCTGGGGCAGTACTGTGGAAGGAGCTGAGGGGTATGGGGAGGCGGGGTTTGCTCCGTGCACTGCCCTCTCCTCGGAGGCCTTTGAGAAGGAAGTCGGCAGTAATGGGCCTGGTAGGCTTCAGGGGGCACATGGGCATCAGCGCCAAGGACACCAGAGGTCCCCACGGAGCAGAGAGGAACACAGACCCACAGGCTCAGCAGCTGGAGGGCAAAAGACATAAGACAGCTGGAAATGCCAGAGGCAGGAGGTATAGGTCCTGATTGCAGCCCCTTCCCAGTACAATCCCTGGCCACAGAGAGATCAGTTCCTGAGGGAATGTGCCTGAAAGCCCCTCACCTACTTCTGTTACGAGACCATTCATTTCATGCCTTCTGTAGTGTCAGAAATTCTAAATGTTGGGACTTCCCTTGCTGGTCCAGTGGTTAGACTCTGTGCTTCCAGTGCAGGGGGCACGAGTTCGATCCCTAGTCAGGTAACTAAGGTTCCGTATGCCACAAGGTGCGGCCAGAAAAAAAAAAAAAAGAAAGAAATTGTAAATGTTAATATTTCTATTATCTGAGGCCCAACACCATACGTGCACATAACAGATACTCAATGCGTGGTGGTAGTTTTTAAACTAAAGCCATGAGTGGATAAATGAAATAGTGGAAGCCCTCTTGGGCTTAGTAATCAGACCCCCAACATTTATTCCTCAGGTAAGAAAAGTTAACTGCTGTAAGTATTAAAATGAAATGGCTTAATAGAGAAGGAGAGTCAATTGGCTTTGAGATTGCTGATCAAAGCAACTATATTTGCACAGTGTGTCTGTCTTTTAAGACCCAACATCTTATTCCCAATGAAAAGCCTTTCTGGATCAGTTTTACCCTTATTATTTCTTTTTTTTTCTGGACGCACCGTGCTGCATGTGGGATCTCAGTTCCCCAACCAGGGAATGAACCCGTGCCCCCCTGCAGTGGAAGCACAGTCTTAACCACTGGACCACTAGGGAAGTCCCATTTTTATTGGCCTCTTAAAATGTGTGTGTGTGTGTGTGTGTGTGTGTGTGTGTGTGTCTGTGCGCGCGCGCACACACGCAGGTAAATCAACCATTGGAAGCATCAAGCTATGGGGTGTCCTTTCTCTCTACACCCCGACCCTCTGGGACTACACCGGTCCCAGGAGGGCTGTTGTTGGAATGATGGTGAACAAGGTGTGAGACCGAAAAGACTGGCAAGGCCATGCCTGAGGGCAGAGGAGTCCCCACTCTCACCGCCCCCAGAAGAACTCAGAGCAGGGGCTGGGGGAAGGGAGGTCAGGGTACTCCTGACCTGGGAGCCGAGCCTGCGGGAGTAGGGGAGTGGCCCCCGAGAACGGGCAGTGAGGGAGGAGGGCAGCCCACCGACTGCCTTGTCTCCCTCGGGGAGGGGAGAACAACGCACCTTACCCGGTCTGCAGAAGGGCGGGGGAGCCGCAGCGGTCCAGGCAGTCGGGATGAGGAGGCTGCAGAGTGACCCCCGAGGATCAGGGGACCAAAGACACCCACGGAGGGAGACCCTGGGGCAAGAGAGCCTCAGAGCACAGCAGCACCCCCGGAGGGCCACTCGGAGGGAAAGGCTGGAGGCATCCTAAAGGAGCACGTCCACAAGCTCCAGGTGTTACCAAACACAAGTTCGTGTGCCCCATGCATAGTGAGGCTAAATAAACCGAACCCTCGAAGTGAAACAGGAGGGAACGGGGCAGGGCACAACCTTTAAAAGGATGACATAGCCATTGAGGACACGACAAAAACTGGTTAGAATCGATTAGGCCCAAGATGGCGGAAGATTCGACTTCCGGTAGACCTCGAGCCTCATTATGCGCTCATTGTAATATATTAGCATATGATAATCGCGCGCGCGCGCGCGCCATGATAGTTCCGAGGCTGACCATAAAAGGCCAAAAAGTGGGCAGTGGCCCAATTCCCGGAAATCCCTGCCCCTTTCCCAAAACAATTGGAATAATCCTCCCACTTGTTAGCCTATGAAATTACGCAGCCCATAAAAACAAACCACTCCATATTTCGGAGCCGCCCTCGTCTTTTGAGATGGATCGCGTTCTGTCTATAGAATGTGTATCTCTCTAAATAGATCCACTTCTTACGTCTCACTTTACCTCTTGCTGAATTCCTTCTGAGCTGAGACATAAAGAACCTGAGCTTCATGAAGTCCTGACACCAGGTGTGCGATCTCAATTAAAAGACAGTGGGTTAGAATCCCATCTGAGTTGTGAGGTTTCAGGAGTTTGGAGCAGAGAAAGGTTTACTGTAGGGCCAAGGAGAACAAATGGCTTGTGCTCAAAAACCCCGAACTCCCCGATGGTTTTGGGGGTGAAGTTTTTAAACAGGCAAAATTTGGGGTGAGGGCTGCAGGGTGTGTGTTCTTTCTTCTGATTGGTTGGTGGTGAGGTAACAGGGTAATGTTCCAGGAATCTTGTGCTCAGCCTGAAGTTACCATCCTCCACCTGGATGAGGGCCTTAATTCCCGCAGAAGAACTCAAAGATATTATGTATATCCCTTGAGGAGGAACCAGGATCCTGCTTTAATGGCTACACTATAGTTTCTTGACTGGTCCTCTTCTGTTTTTGCATTCCTTCCCTTCCCTGATTAGTAATTGTTTGAATCTGCCCTGTGGTACTCGGGAAGGTCTAGGCGGCTGAAGTCTTTATCCTGTAAATAAGAAACTGGGGACAAAAAGGTTTTTGTGCCCAAGAGGACCCCATGGGGTCCTGCTCAGTTTCACAGGGAGCTTAGATTTGGGTCTGGGGGAGAACCTGAGGAAGGATGGGGCAACGATGCTCCTTAATATAACTGAGTTTGACCCCAGAGTGGCTGAGCAATTACTGTAGTGAACTAGAATTCCCCAGAGTGAGGAAATTAAGTTTTCTGCCGTTGCAGGCTCTGCACCTGAAAGTCAAAATGAGCTACAAAATAAATAGGACTTTTTGGTACGTTTTTCTGTACATCTGTATAATTCATACCTGCTAGTTACACTGTAACTAACATGTATCCTAACTGGACACAAGTACATGTGAGGTGTGGTTATAAAAAAGCTTTTTAATTTTTTTTTTTAACTAAACGACAAACATTTAAAAACATACTCAAAAGGAGATCATAGAGTTATGAACTTACGTGTCAGTTAGGGTTTGTGCTCGAAGAATGTCACCTGCCATATCAGTAAACAAAGGGTTTTGCTGCCATCAGTCACTGCAGCCACCCTGGACCATGCACCTGAGGGGATTCAGGACGGAGAAAACCAGAACACTGGCCCTAAATACTAAGGTGCATATCAAATGAAAAATTTCAAGAAGCCCAGATTCTTGCATCTTTCCATACACGGAAAAGCACTGAATTCATTAACTTGCGATGTCTGGTTTTCTTTAGTTCTTTAATTAACAGTAATCTTTTGATGTTCCAGCTCCCTTGGGGTTTTTTTGTTTGCTTTTTGTTTTTACAAAAACTATTTATCCGGCTCCTCCCTTGCCTCTTTGGAGCCGAGCCTCAGAGTGATCTGAGAGGCTGTGAAGTCCTCAGTTAAGTCTGCTGAATAGTACATAATTCTCAGCTTTTAGGCTGTGCAATTTTTTTTCAGTTGCAGTCTCAAAAGCCAGATGTACCCATGTTAGGATAATATGAGGGAAGTTTAAAGTTATGGCTGGGGTGTGAGGAACCTCAGAGGGAACGGAGCAGTCCTAGGGGAAAGTGCCAGGAGGCTGTTACCTCCCTGAGGTCCAGAGACCAGGGAAGAGAGTGGTTCCTGGGACCCTAGCAGACAGCGTGGGAAGGGGGACACCTGGAGAGGGGCAGTGACCTTCGGTGGTCAAGGGGTAGAGATAACCTTCAGCAAGTTGGCAGGGAGAGGGAAATAAACATTTAGATTCACTCTCCTCTTTCCTTCCCTCTCCGCTAGGAAACCAGGGGGCAAGGGAGACATAGATATCATCCTTAGATGGACTGGCCTCTTGGGGTCCAGCTAACCAGTAATCTTAATTCCATCTGCAAAGCACCTAGATTAGAATCTTGGAATCTTTAGAATTCAGCCAACCACAACAATGATCAGCATTTTGCCAATCTTAGGTAACTCGCCTTTCTTTAAATTACAGTGTATTTTTAGAAAGCAGGTTTATTGAGATTATAATTCATATGCCATACAATTCACCCATGTAAAGTGTACATTCAATGTTTTTGGTATATTACATTAGTAATTTAAAAAATCGTGGTAGAATATATATTACATAAAATTTGCCATTTTTAAGTGTACATGTGGCATTAAGTACATTCACAATGTTGTGTAACCATCACCACTATTTATATCCAAAACTTTTTCATTACCCTAAGCAAAAACTCTAAAACCATAAAGCAATAACCCCCATTCCTCCTGCCCCTAGTAAACGCTAATCTACTTTGAGTCTCTATGAATTTGTCTATTCTAGGTACCTCACATAAGTAGAATCATATTTGTTCCTTTGTGACTTGCTTATTTCATTTAGCACAGTGACTCCAAGGTTCATCCACGTTGTAGCATGTGTCAGAACTCCATTACTTTTTATGGCTGGATATTATTCCCTTGTATGTGTACACTAGATTTTGTTTATCCTTTCATCTAGTGATGGAATCTTGGGTTATTTTCATGTTTTGGCTATTGTGAATAATGCTGCTATGAACATTGGTGTACAAGTATCTGTTCGAGCTCCTGCTTTCAGTTTCTTTGGATGTATACCTAGGAGTGGAATTGCTGGATCATATGATAATTCTGTGTTCAACTTTTTTTTTTTTTTTTTTGCGGTACGCGGGCCTCTCACTGTTGTGGCCTCTCCCGTTGCAGAACACAGGCTCCGGACGCGCAGGCTCAGCGGCCATGGCTCACGGGCCCAGCCGCTCCGCGGCATGTGGGATCTTCGCGGATCGGGGCACGAACCCGTGTCCCCTGCATCGGCAGGCGGACTCTCAACCACTGCGCCACCGGGGAAGCCCCTGTGTTCAACTTTTTGAGGAACCGCAAAATGGACTTCCTTGGTGGCTGCACCATTTTACGTTCCCACTGGAAATGCACAAGGGTTCCAATTCTCCACATCCTCCTCAACACTGTTATTTTCTGGTTTTGTTTTTGATAGCCATCTGCCACCCTAATGTGTGCGAAGTGATATCGAATTGTGGTTTTGATTGGCTTTCCCCTAAAGGTTAATGATGTTGACCATCTTTTCATGTGCTTATTGGCCATTTGTATATCTTCTTTGAAAAAATGTTTATTCAAATCCTTTGCCCATTTTTGATTGGGTTGTTTTTGCTATTGTTATTGTTGAGTTATAGTTCTTTACATATTGTGGATATTAACCCTTATCAGATATCGGATTCACAAATACTTTCTACCCTTTCATGGGTTGGTTGTCATTTCACTTCTTTTTTGAAAAAATATTTATTTGTTTATATATTTATTTGGCTGTGTCAGTTCTTAGTTGCAGCACGCGGGATCTTCGTTGCCGCGTGCAGGATCTTTTTAGTTGCAGCATGCGAACTCTTAGTTGTGGCATGTGGGATCTAGTTCCCTGACCAGTGATGGAACCTGAGCCCCCTGCATTGGGAGCACAGAGTCCTAGCCAGTGGACCACCAGGGAAGTCCCTCATTTCACTCCTTTGATGCACAAAAGTTTTGAATTTTGATGACCAATTCATCTTTTTCTTTTGTTGCTTGTGCATTTGGTGTCATATACAAGAAATCATTGCCAAATCCAACATCAGGAAGACCTTTCCCTCTGTGCTGGCCTCCAAACAATTAAAAGCAGCGATCAGAACCCACAAATCTGATTTTTGGAGAGCAGTGTTGTTCTTATCGCTCACCCTGGCCCTAACTAGGAACACTAGGAACGTGGGCTGCTGTCCCCACAGCTGAGTGTCTTGGGGCCGAGGGGTGGGTGATGGTTGCCACTATTAAGAGGAAATTGACCAAAATGTATCAGCCTTTCATCAGGCTCTCTCCTGGGTGCTGCAAGCATTCTATTAGACACAGAGTTCCGAAGTACTTTATTCAGACAGCTCCTGCCAGTTCAACTGCTGTTTTGACAGATGGATGGATTCCTAAACCTTCCTACTCCACCATCTTCCCTGACATCACCTTTACGATTTTATGACCAGAATAAAACACTGGAAGTTTTAGCCCTAATGTAAGTTGTCCCTGTCAATAAATCCACATTGGCAGGCTGTAACTGATCCCACTACGGTGCCATTTTACAAGCAGGCCCTGACGTACCAGGTCCCTTCTCTACAACAACTTCAGCTCTGAGCACCTTGTTCCTACTATTTCTGAGCCCCCTTCACTCTGTCCAAGTCAACGGTCCATTCTCATCCCCCCAGGGGTCGGCACGGGTGGCACTTCCCATTGGTGGCAGCTTAGAACGGAACGGGGGTCTCACTCTGTGGCCAAGGTCAGGAAGGTATCTTTGCTCCTTCTGGACATGAGGAGGGGAGAAAAACACAGCTCATCTTCAGAACTGAATCAGGAAACCCTATTGCCTGTAGCTAAAATTTTTCTAAAAAATGAAAACAATGTTTGGGCTTCCCTCGTGGCGCAGTGGTTGGGAGCCCACCTGCCGATGCAGGGGACACGGGCTTGTGCCCCGGTCCGGGAGGATCCCACATGCCGCGGAGCGGCTGGGCCCGTGAGCCATGGCTGCTGAGCCTGCGCGTCCGGGGCCTGTGCTCCGCAACGGGAGAGGCCACAACAGTGAGAGGCCCGCGAACCGCAAAAAAAAAAAAAATGAAAACAATGTTTAAAAGGGTGACTTGATGTCCACAATAGAATTAATTTTTAAGTCAAATATCAGCCCCTAAGTTCAGGGACTCACTTGGGAAACAAACCATCCCTTAAAACACTGGGGACTAAATAGGTTTTGCAGATTATTAAATGGCTATCTTTCCATTGTGAATCCGCCTCCCGAGATTAAATATCTTCATTCATACACCATAGAGGGAGATTTTTTAACAAAAAAAAAAAAATTTATTTTCTGCACTAATATTTATACAGTTGTAAACTCAAATAATCATCCAATACTTGTACAAATCTGGGGAACAGTTAATAAGCACCTTCAATGGTTTCCACAGTTTAAGAATTTATCATTTACAAAATTTTAGAATGAGTTTAGTAAAATGAATAAGATAGTTATAAACATTATACAAAGTCATGACAAAACATTTGATATAGAGGGCTCAATATGGAATGATAAATATAAAATTAAACTAATTTATGGGGTTGGGCTATATAAAAGACCCATGTGTTCCCCAAACCTTGTGATTCTTGGGGATATGTGCCTCTCAAAACAAACTCCAATTATTCAAGGAAAGGCTCTCTTGATTCAGGTCTCATGTACTGCAGAAAAGGGGGTGGGAGGGGCTGAGTGTCCTGAGGTTTGCAGATAAGAAGAGGGGTCTCTTCCTTAAGGAGAAAAACAGGCATATTCTTCCATGTCAAGTGTATAAGTGTTCTCTGGCAAGGACATACCATTTTTTTCTTTGGCGTTATTTAAGAATTTTTCTCATTGCTATTGTTAAATCCCCTCCTCCACCCTTTCTCTTGGGCTTTCCATTCCTGCTCTTGGTCAGTCTCTTTGAGATACTTCTGAGTCTTCTCTACTCCCTTACCCCGATCTTTACTGACTCAAATTCCTTAATCTCAGCTTTCAGTCCAAAATTTCTATCATTTTAGGACTCTGGGAAGCAGTTGACAAAAAAAAAAACGAGCAAACAAACAAAAAAAACCACTAGCTATATATAGTCAGGAGAGGTTTTCTAAACAAACTGTAGAAACATACACATGAAATGTGGCAATGGTCCTTTTAATTACACCAATGAGCAATAAATGGTCTGGATCACTAGCATAAATATTCAGTTTGGCCCTCCTGGATTGTGATTTTGCATGAGAATACAGCCAGCAAGGGCCATGGATAGAGGGAGAAACAAAGGAGAAGAAAGCTTATGGTTGATTGTAGATTGGATCTCATGGGTGGAGGCCAGAGGTGAGGGACTATAGGGGGTGTCATCACTGGTACCAGCCCCAGCCTGTGTCTCAGATGGGTCTCCATTAGGAGGCTGGACACAGGTGCCAGCAGTGGGGCTGTGCCACCCCAGAGACCAGATGCTAGGATCCAAGTGCTCTGGTCATCTTTGGTATAATTTAAGGCACATCTATAGAATCCCCATCCTCAAACATCTGACTCTACACATTGAAATTCCTACTACAGGACACTCCTTTGATTTGAGCATTTGACTACCAAAGACTACTGCTGAAATGCCAATAATTTAGCTGGGAGAGGCTTCTCAGTAACATCCACCAAATACCCATGTATCCTTTGGACAGGGTGGGTTTTGACCAAAAAGCAGGGCTTGCTCTCTATAATGTGGGCCTTGGGCAGGATACAGGTGGTACAGAACTCAGGGGTTCAAAGCCAGGAGTATAAAGAGGGAAATCAGAGCACCAAGACGAAAGTGTGGGAGGGCTAACTCCCTCCTTTGCTCACAGCCTTGCCTAGACAATCCTGGCTGGTGTGTTCAGCAGCTGACGGGATGATGGGTATCTCAGAGTGAGGCTGAGCTCATAAGGCCACAGGGAAGGGGCAGTTCAGGCCTGGGGAGGTTCTGCTCACCACTGGGGTGTTAAGGTTGGGGAAAGTTTCCAGCACCAGGATGGGGCATATAATCTTCACTCAGGGCTGTATAAGCTTGTCTGCGGGTTGGGGTCAGGGAGGTTTCCTGTCTTTGCGTAGGAGTAGAGGCTTTCCCATTCCAGAAGTGCAGGGCATATGTTTTGGGGAACAGTGAGGGCAATGCTGTTGGGGCTCAGGCTGGGTTGGCCCTGGACCTGGTGGCCACTTAGCCACCAGGTCAGACAGTTTTCAGTCTGGACCCTTTCAAGTAGGGTGTTGCTGTGAAATACTTTAGAGAGGGAATGAGGCACTCTTGTCTTCATTTCCGCTCGATACAGTCAACGCCCAGGGTATTGTCAGGGCAACGGCAGGTCCTGCTTCCTGGGGTGGCCAAGCAGAGGTGGGTGCAGCCACCATTGTTCACTGAGCAGTAGTTGTGACCTGGAAAAGGCAGAAGTCAGCTCAACAGCTAAGAGAGTGGCCTCCATACTAGACCCCTTTTTGGTCTCTGGGAGGCCAAGCTTGTGGGGGCTCCTGGGGAACAGGGAAGGCTGCACAGGGCACTCAGCTCAGCTTATCTATCGGCTGTCTCCTCATCACTAAGGATTTGCCAGATGTGCAAAAACCTTGATTCCTGATCTGGGAGCTATGCAGATTTACCATTGAAGCTATTAAACAGATCTCAGGGAGGGTTTTCCAGCTCTGAACAGAACATGGGGTTGGAATTTTAAAGCACAATGTGTTCTTTATCTAGCTTGGCCACTTGAGTGGGGGACAGGAGGGAAACCAGGAAGGAGGTTGGGTTAGGGGAGAGAATTTGGAGAGGCAGCCTAGCATAGACTCAAGCCAGGCTGCATAGCTCATCCCTGGCTCTGCCATCGTGAGCACCATGAGTGACCGTGTGACTCTGGGCAAGTGGCTTCAGTTTCCTTATTTATAAGGTGAGCATAATAATAGTACCTACCTCATAGGGTTGCTACAAGGATTAAGTGAACGAGTGGATACAAAGCACTTAGTATGCTAAGTGACTTAATATATGTGACGTACCTAGCTCACAGTAAGTATCACATCCATGTTTGCCTGGTAATTATTATTATTATGAATTACTGTTGTTGCTGTCAGGCCAAATGGATGGATTTTAAAGCAGCAGAGATCCTAACACTGATGTTCCTCCTCCTTGGAACCTGAAGACCGCATATTTTTAGACTTTTCCTCACCCTTATCCTCTATCCACTTCATTCTTTAACATTTTCTATTGATTCATCTTGGCTCACCTACTCAATAATGAAGACCCATGACGGAAGGGACTGTGTCTCACCTGCCACGTGATAAGGGCTATGAGAGGCCACACAGGTAGCAGCCGGAGTGTGGGCTCTGAGCCCCAGAGTGCTTCCAGCCCCCTGACCAGTTACAGCACAGGTGAGTTACCTTCAGGACACTGAGACAGGGCGGTGGTGATGCCATACAGCCGGGTCTCTTTGTGGGGATGGAAGGAATCCGTCTCTCTGGAAATAGCAAGGTCCACAGCGACCACGGAATTCCTACAGAGCACCAAAAGATGGGAGGTTACAATACATCTAAGGTCTTGAACTCTTCTCTAGGGGGCAGCCTCTTTTGTTGTTTGGAGGCCATCAACAGATTCACTGGCCTTGCTTCCTAGCCATCCCTCCCTCTTCCTGGGATGAGACAGGCGTGCAGTTCTCTGGCTTCTTAAAAAAAAAAAAAATTGGAAAAGGTCAGCTAGCTCTTCCCTCCGGCTCTAAATTCCAAGCTGGGAACTCGACTTTCTATACAGATGCCCTTGCCACATCTGCTTGCTCGGTTTAACCCCACCTTCCTGCGGGAAGAGCTGGTCAAGAAGCGGCTTTGGGAATACTGCAGTTTAAGAATTAAAATAAAATGGGGGCATGGAGCCCACCAGCCAAGTGACCGAGATCGGCTCCTGGGGAGAGAATAGACATGCCCAGGAAGTCCAAGTCTGCACTTGAAGCTGCCCATCCAGGAGCATCCAGATGGTACGTGGCACCCCCTGCTTCCCTAGAAGCCCCGCCTCCCATTCCTTGCCCTCCTCTCTGACAACCAAAGGGCGAGGCAGAGGGGGCACCTCTGGAGGCGGGAAGGTCAAGCCAAGAGGCCACTTGGGAAGGGCGTGGCCTCCAGAGAGGGCGGCAGGGCAGGCCCCCCGGCCCCCACGCTCCAGCTGCTGACGTACGTCTTCCAGTCTGTGTAATAGAGATTCTTCCCGAAGCTTGTAACGGCGAAAGGATACTGGAGCCCTTCAAGAACCTTGCGTCTGTTGGGCTGATCGGGCTTCAGGCATTCGGCCCGATGGGTGCCTGTGTGGGGCAAACACAAATCGTCCATTGTTCATACAAGAAATGGGCCCTTTGTGTCCAAAAACGAGAGTAATGAGGGCAAGGGTGAGAGGGAGCGCTACAGGCTCATATCCTAGAGAACACAAGAGTTGCTCTTCTAAACTGGAAAGTTGTCTGTTCATCCTCCCTGGCCCCTCACTGATCAACACCCCCTCCATCCAGTACCCATACCTGGTTCTGACGGGGAGACAGAAGCTGGAGCAGAGGAAGAGCACCCCGTTTCACCAGTTCCCGGGGACTTAGGAACGATGCCATCTTCCAGCTCCTGCTCAAGCCCCTCCTCCTTGAAGCCTCTCTACACCTCCCCTCCCTGCATTCAGAGCCCTTAGAATTGCCGAGCTGCACAGCCTTGCACCAATACCCGCATCATGACCAACTTAAGGCCTGGGCTTTCACTTAACTGCGCACGCTTTACTCCCTGCATCCCCCGTGGCACCCGACAGTGTCTAGAACAAAGCAGGAAAACAAGAGAGACTTACGGATGGCTGACATTCCTCCCCGGCTGAGCATCTTGCCCACAGCCCTCGCCTGAGGGACACCCCAAATCTGCCCAGGCCGGAGCACACATCAGGGCTGCATTACTTTATCTTCCTTGGCCTCAAGTCCTGCCTAAGCCCCCGGGGACAAGCGGGAGCTGTGCTTAATAGGTATCAGGATGAGGACAGGCTCTGGGGGGGTCAGCAAACTTTTTCTTAAAGGACCAGTTAATAACTAGTTTAGGTTTTGTGAGCCAAGAGGCAAAAACCCAGGACATTATATAAGCATTTATATAACCTTTTATTTATTTATTTTACAGTATCAATCTATTTTATTAATGTAAACAAATAGTTTACTGAAAATGCCAAGGTTTAGTTTGTCCCCAGTCTGAAAGGTGGAGTATTTCTATCAAATTATTTGGTCTTTGGGAGAAGACTTGACCGTACTGAAAAGGAATATGACTAGGCTGAATGTGTGATTTGTACTACATTTCTGAGATGTTCAGATTCTTGCATGTGAAATATAAAATGAGCCTCAGCGGGAGTGTGAGACTAATAAATTTGAGCCAACTAGTTTGTCTGCAAAAACGTCTATGGATTGAAAAAACTTTTAGATAGCTCTAATGCCAACTGAATTAAGTTGTCATTGTCTTAAATCTGAAACTCTGAAGCATCCTATAATAAGAAATGTTGCATTACCACTTGAGCTTGCCTAAATAGTCCTATAAGAATGCAAATTAAAATACACAGTGTTTTGGAGGCCTCGGTGACATCGTATGATGGCGTAGTATTCAGTTAGAAATGACCATGTAGATTATACACTCAGTAAAAATGGGTAGAGTCCAGAGCACACGATGGCACTGGTAACTGCAGGCAGGCCCATCAAACTCTGCTTCCATCTTTTAAAGCTTTGTACACAAGTACTATTGGATGTGGAGGAATGAGACACCTTCTTTATATCTTTGGAAGTTCTTTTCCCTTTATGTGGCCCTTCTCTTCCTATGTGAGGTGGGAACTTGCCATGGAGGCCTCCCTGTTTTCCAAGAGGCAATGAGAATGCATGATCCTGGGCTGCTTCTTTAAGGCTCTTCACCGGGGCTTCTTAAAATGCTTGAGGGAAATGAGTAGGAGAGAGGGAGGGATCGATAGCGCACGGTTGATGCAAGATGCTGATAATTTTGTTGGTGGCAAATAGGAAGCTGAAACTCCAGCTACAGTTTTCTCTCTCCAAACTCCAGAACTCCACACTCCAGAGGCCCTCCTTTCCACGTGCTGTATATAACCTTTTAAAATGTAACATTTAAAAATGTGAAAACCGGGGCTTCCCCGGTGGTGCTGTGGTTAGGAATCTGGCTGCCAATGCAGGGGACACGGGTTCGAGCCCTGGTCTGGCAAGATCCCACATGCTGTGGAGCAACTAAGCCTGTGTACCAAAACTACTGATCCTGCGCTCTAGAGCCCATGAGCCACAATTACTGAAGCCACAACTACCGAAGCCCGCGCGCCTAGAGCCCATGCTCTGCAACAAGAGAAGCCACTGCAATGAGAAGCCCACGCACCGCAGCGAAGAGTTGCCACAACTAGAGAAAACCTGTGCGCAGCAAATGAAGACCCAACATGGCCAAAAATAAAAACAAATAAATTAATTAATTTTTTTTAAAATGTGAAAACCGTTTATAGCTCCTGGGTTATACCAAGGAGGTTGGATTTGTCCCAAGGCTGTAGTTTGCTGACCCCTGACCTGGAAGATTAAGAGCGCTCCCTAGACTGTGTCAAGCCTAGAGAAACAATAAATTTCAGAGCAAAGATATGCAGCTATTGTTTGTGCAGGAAAAAAGCAGTTATCTTAAGCTCTCTTCCCCATAACAGATAATCTTGATAGTACAGGGGGTAACAATAATTGTTTGGTAAAAAAACGAGGCACTGTTCCAACCCCAGGAGCCAGGCCTGGGGCTTTCCATCACCTGCATCCACCCAGCAGAGTTGAGATGAGTAGGCGTCAAAAGTCAGCCCGTTGGGCAAACCCAGGTCATCCTGCACAAGGATCCTCCGGTTTGTGCCATCCATGTAGGAAGTTTCGATTTTGGGGCTATCTCTGTTCCAGTCTGTCCAATAAAGATTCCTGGAGGAGGAAAAGGAGGAGAAAGAGGAAGAAAAACATGAAGATGCATGAGAAGAAGTTCACTTAGAAAACACTTAAGACTCACAGACTTGGAGAATGAACTTATGGTTACCAGAGGGGAAGGGTTGGGGGGAGGGATAGTTAGGGAGTTTGGGATTGACATGTACACGCTACTGGTGGCGCAGTGGTTAAGAATCCGCCTGCCATGGGAGGGAGGGAGACGCAAGAGGGAAGAGATATGGGAACATATGTATATGTATAACTGATTCACTTTGTTATAAAGCAGAAACTAACACACCATTGTAAAGCAATTATACCCCAATAAAGATGTTAAAAAAAAAAAAAAAAAGAATCCGCCTGCTAATGCAGGGGACATGGGTTCGAGCCCTGGTCCTGGAGGATCTCACACGCCACAGAGCACCTAAGCCTGTGTGCCACAACTACTGAGCCTGCACTCTAGAGCCCACGAGCCACACTACTGAGCCTGCGCTCTAGTGCCCGCAAGCCACAACTATGAGCCTGTGCTCTAGAGCCCATGCGCCACAACTACTGAGACTGCATGCCACAACTACTGAAGCCCAGATGCCTAGAGCCCATGCTCTGCAACAAGAGAAGCCACCTCAATGAGAAGCGCGCGCACCGCAACGAAGAATAGCCCCCGCTTGATGCAACTAGAGAAAGCCTGTGCGCAGCAGTGAAAACGCAATGCGGCCAAAAAAATAATTAATTAATTTTAAAACAATGGATAACCAGCAAGACCTACTATATGGCAAAGGGAACTCTGTTCAATATTACGTAACAACCTAAATGGGAAAAGAATTTGAAAAAGAATAGATACATGTATATGTATAACTGAATCACTTTGCTGTACACCTGAAACTGACACAACACTGTAAATCAACTTGACTCTAATACAAAATAAAAAGTTAAAAAAATAACAACAACAAAAAACTTTAAAAGAGGGGAATTCCTTGGTGGTCCAGGGGTTAGGACTCCGCGCTTTCACTGCTGAGGGCCTGGGTTCCATCCCTGGTTGGGGAACTAAGATCCTGCAATCTGCAAGGGGCAGCCAAAAAAAATTAAAATAAAATTTAAAAAATAAAGTTCATTATGGAAAAAAAGACACTTATAAAGAACCCATGGTGAAGACATTAGCAGACACTGAGACACAGAACGGCTAAAAAGGATCTGCAGGCGTCAAGACATTTTCCTTTGCAAAGACCCTTGGATTTGGCTCTTCACTTGAATCTTTCTGTTACTCTCGATTTCACTCCCCTTAAACGTAAGTTACATATTATATCTCAGTAAAACTGTTTAAAAAACCCCAGAACGGGCTTCCCTGGTGGCACAGTGGTTGAGAGTCCGCCTGCCGATGCAGGGGACACGGGTTCGTGCCCCGGTCCGGGAAGATCCCACATGCCGCGGAGCGGCTGGGCCCGTGAGCCATGGCCGCTGAGCCTGCGCATCCGGAGCCTGTGCACCGCAACGGGAGAGGCCACAACGGTGAGAGGCCCGCGTACCGCAAATACAAACAACAACAACAAAAAAAAAACCCAGAACACCATAACTGACATAAACACATGGGAATAATTCCCATATGCTGTCACCACACAGGAAGGCACAGCAGACCCAGGGGATGAAGCCCAGAAGCAAGGCTGGCAGAAGCAGTGGTCAAGGCACCTGCTGTCAGGCAGGTGGCTGAGTGGCCACAGAACAAGAGGTGTGGTCTCAAAGGGAAAGAGTCAAAGCGTCAAGGAGACACGGGCCCAGTGTGTAAGATGTAGAGCTTGCAGTAAGGGAAAGGGAGAAAAAGCACTGATACGCTGACAAAACCCATAGGGAGGTGTTCATGCTGGGTTGGCCCCCAGGAAGGAGCCCCAGGGGGACATTTATGCTACCTTGATACTCTTCTGGGATCGATACAAGTCAGGTGTTGATTCCCATTCAACCCAAGTGGAAATATCCAATTTCTGAGCTCTCAACTTACAAAGGCTCTTGGTAAAAGATTGGAAAGTGGAACACGGTATCAAGTCCATGATCACACGTGAACATACTGCCATTTCGCCATGGATATCTGTAAGCCACCGACTGTAGACTCACTCATCCTAAACTCATTCATTTCAGGAGAGCAATGCTGGAGTTATAGCCTAACATTTGAGAAAATCCAAAAGGGCAGATGCAAATAGAAGAGACGCACACACAGATTTACACAAAGATACCCTCTCACGGAATCCGTCACGATGCCTCTGGGATTCACCAAATCAGTCTCAAACAGCACCCGGCGCTGGGTCCCATCCAGCTTTGCAACTTCTATCCGATCCAGGTGAGAATCCGTCCAGAAGATGTTGCGGCCAAGATGGTCAAGAGCAATGCCTTCTGGGCTTCCAAGATCTAGAAGCAAACACCAAACACTCCTGATTTTTTTTAAAGCAAGTCAGATGAGGTTTTTTGATTACTCAGTGCTATTTCACCTGGCATCCAATCCTCGCACCTTGAAAAAAACAAATGGGAGTGTTCAATGCTTGCTGTTTAAGATAAGTAACACTTAGTGACAAATTGAAAAATGCTACTCATTCCCTCGATGGACATCCACCCTGTGCACTACATTGGGAGCCAGGCCCATAAAGATGCTGAAGCTGTGGCCCTACCTTCAAGAAGCCCACAAAAAAAAAAAAAAAAAAAGAAGAAGCCCACAGCCAATCACAGTTCAGACTGAGTTCCAGGTTCTGTGGGAACATGAAGGAGGGACACTGGACTCAGCGTGGGGACACCAGGGCAGGATTCCTGGGGGAGATAACACCTCCTAAAGCTGGTTCCTGCAGAAACAACAGGACTTTGTCAGGCAAAGATCCTGGATAAAGGTTTTCCAGGTAGTGGGACCAGCACACAGGTCTAAAGGAAGAATAGACACGGCCTGAAGTAAACCATATGTCATTTTGTGTGCCTGGAGACCCCGAGGGTGGAGGGTGGCCAGAGATGAAATTAGGATGCCCGTGTTAATGCGCTTAGAGCTTATCCCTTATGCAAAGGGGAGGCACCAGAAGATCTGAAGATGGGGACGGGACAGATTTACCTTATTCATCAATGGGGAAAAAAGGTTATTCCAGAGAAATAATATATGCAAGAAATCACAGCTGTTACTACTTTGATACAAGTATTAGGATTACAAAGAAGGGGTGTCAGGAATTGTGAATAGCACCCAGAAGTCCTACTAGGCTATAAGCAACTGATTTCCAAGCCAGGGGTTGCCACAGCCTCAGCTGACTGCAATGGGAACCTTCAGCCCCCACCTAACCCCACCAGGAGTTCAAGATTGCAATGGTTTCCTGACTAGAAATACAATCAAGTTAAAAGCTAAAACCCCACCAGGGTTTTACTGGTGTCATCTGGGATTCTATCCCCTCTGCTGATTATAGAATCGAAGGTCATCTAGTACAGCTGGAAGTGGAAACAGGAAGGGGGAGAGCCGAGGATGGAGCTAACCTGCCCCAGGGGCCTGGAACGAGGAAACCAACCCAGCACTGTTTTTTTTCTTCTTTCTTTCTTTATTTGGTTGCATCGGGTCCTATTTGTGGCAGGCGGGCTCCTTAGCTGTGGCTCGCTGGCTCCTTAGTTGTGGCAGGTGCAGCACTGTGTTCTTTCATCAATAGAGGAGCAATCCCGACCTTCAGCCCCCTCCACGTCGGCTTTCACTAGACCCCTAATACAATCATGACTGTGAATGCCGGCAATGTCTAAGCCCCCTCAAAGGACCCCCAACAGAGGAAGTTTATTAAGAATTAAAAACAGCAGTTTCTAATTTTAAACAAGTTCTTTATTGTTCTATCCAAAAGTAAAGATTTATAAAGTATTAAAATATTTTCCATGTCCCTAGAGGCAAAGAGATGGTGAGACTGAACTCCAAAGGCCCCTTTCAACTTTCAGACAATATCAGAAGAAATCATTCTGGGGTATATTTGGAATGAGTACATCCTGTCTGAGAGGCATGAGCTATTCAGACACGCATAGAACAGTGGGACCAGGGAAGGCTGTTCAATGAGCGTCTCTTTACAAGTTCCAGGAAGGAACTCCGTGTCACGTTGTCTCTTTATGAACAGCCCTGCTCTTGACGTCAAACCCAAGAGCAACCCTACCTCCTTCCCCAACCAGGAAAATACTTTATGGGATAAGGAGCCAAAGGAAAGGCCTGGAAAACCTCATCCTTTGCTGTGAGTCAGGGCAAGATGGGAAGACGTCAGGGCAATATATTCCACACTGATTATGTTGAAAGGAAACAGATGACGATACTTTTCAAAGATATTTGGCTAGGACTTTAACTCAAGGAAAGACAGAGAAACCCAGGATTCAGACGTTATGAAATTAAGAAGAAAAGAAAAAGAAAAGATACACACTGCCATTTTCACTCACTAGGAATGTACCAACACATACCATGATGAAGATGTAAGTGGAAGTTTCTTTCTCTCTTTTTGAAATTAAAAAAAAAATGTATCCCTAGGGATCTTTCTTCTACAAAGATCGCATTCTGATTTAATTCTGTGTTTTCACAGTGGGCTTTTGTCTGGAATGTTTCTTACTGAGCTTAAAGCTTTCTTGGATTATCAGTTCCAAAAGCAACAGGAAATAGCAAACGATGACCTACTCCCCTCTTCCACTGGGTTTTGAAGTTAAATCACAGATAATAGCAACAACATTTTTAACAGTGATAAGATGCAAAAAGGCATTTTCAAACTTCTGTTCATTAAAGCAAGCCATGAAAACTAGCAGACATTATTTAAATAGCATACTGGATTCCAGAAAAGGATTTGAGGTCTATGTCCAAAGTCAGACATATTTAACTCAACCTCAGTTTAATTCCTGCTACATCATCTCTTCTGAAGGAGCCAAGGAAGGAAAAACATGCCCCAGGGACCCTTCCAGAGTACCAATTTCTAGGGAAATGTTAAATTGGAAATTAGAAAATCTACACTTGGCCCCAAGTAAAAAGAAATACCATAGAGGCTCATATATTTTAAGGATGTATCTTTGATTTGAGTGTTTTGCAGAGGAAGCAAGATGATTTTACACAGCAAGTATCATTGGCATGACAATGTCTTTTGATTGAAAATATCTGCACGTCAGCTGATGAGTCACAGACTTAGTAATGTGTAATATTTGACCTTTTCAGTACAGGAGAATTTTTACAGGCCCTTGGGTTTTTGTCATAATGGACTTGAATCTTGATAAAACATATCTACGTAAAATAGCCTTGGCTTGTTGAAAGTAGGCATTAACATAATAGAGTCCTCAGCTTAAATCAGCATCCATAAGTTAAGGAATTGAGGTTAAATGTTGAGGGGTAAGCTGTGCCAATGTGCCATGTGCTTTATCATCAGTGAGGCAACAAAAACAGAAAAGTCTGTAAGAGTTCAGCCTGATTTTCTGTACTCTTCTGGCAATCTGAGCAAGGTCCAGTGGGGGTGAGGTAGAAGAGAGGAGACCCACCCCACCATGAGATTACAGGTTGAAGTGACAACCCTTCAACTGGAAAACTGTCTTGCGAATAGACTCACTTCTCAGGGACAATATTTGCCAATATGCTCGTGATCCTTCCATCTTTACGATCTATCTGCTTATTGCCTGATGGACCACCCACCCTGGGGCAGACAGTCTGAGAATCGGTTCTAGGCTCAGCAGCCAGAGGGTGAAATGTATATCCAACCTGGATGGTTGAGTTTGGCCTTTATTATTCCTTAAAACTGGCTACAGAAGCTTTCAGAGACAGGCATGGACATCTACCCCGTTTTAATTTTACTCTCCTTAGGCTAGCAACAAATCCCAGCTAAGATGTTCACGATTTAGTGATGAGTCCTCAGAGGACTCTTCAGAGAAGGCTGGAAAGGGCGATGTTTGAGGTTGAGAACACAGCCCCTCTCAGATTACCATATCCTGCAAACAACCATACACCGCACCCCTCCACTCTCTCCCAAGAGCCACGTGGGCTGCTAGAAGCAAAACCCCAAAAGGAAGACTGACATTTGCTTGCCCACCTTGTCGAATGATGGTGCTTGGCTCTCCACCATGCAGACTGGCTCTCCCAATGGAAGGCTGACTGATGTCGGTCCAGTAAACCATCTTGTCCACACAGTCGAAGGCCAGTCCAATGATGACTTTATCCTGGAAGTGCAGACCAGTGGTGAGAGTGGTCCACCTACTAGTGAATGATGATGGGGGGACTCTTTCCTGTGCTTAGAGGCATTTAGATACCTTTTGAAATGAATTGTCTTCAAGTCTTTGTCTTTTATTTTTTTTTTTTGGGCTGTGCCACGCAGCATACAAGATCTTAGTTCTCCAACTAGGGATCAAACCCATGCCCCCTGCAGAGGAAATGCGGAGTCCTAACCACTGGATGGCCAGGGAAGTCCCTCTTTTGTCCATTTTAAAAATTAAATTATTGAGTTGAAGGAGTTCTTTATATATTTCAGATAAAAATCTGTTGTCATACACATATATATACGTATGTATGTATATTTTTTCTCAGTAAATAGCACTTTTTCATTTTCTTAATGATGTTTTTGGAGAGCAAAAGTTTTAAATTTGTATTAAGTGCAATTTTATTTTTCTTTATGGCTAATGCTTTTTGTATATCATCTAAGAAATCTTTGCCCAACTGAAAATCATTAAAATTAAATAAAAGACATAAATATTGGAAAGGAAGAGGTAAAATCACTCTATTTTAAGACTATGATTATTTATGTAGAAATTCCTGGGAAACCTATAGTAATATTTTAACTAAAAATTGAATCTAGCAAGGTTGCAGGATCCAAGGTCAATGTAAAATTGTATTTCTATATACCAGCAAAAAGTAGAATTTTAAAATAATAATGTTTATAATAGCAGCAAAATATTTAAGAAAAAGTATTTTAAAATGTGCAAGATTCTATACTGAATACTATAAAACATTGTAGAGTGAAATTAAAGAAGACCCAAATAAATGAAGAGATGTTAGTTTAATGGATCATAAGATTTAATATTGCTAAGATATCCAAAATAGAGTTTAGGATATCCCTAAATAGAGTTAAAGATCCAGTGCTACCCGTATCAAAATCCCAGCAGGCTTTTCTTTTCTTTTCTTTTTTTTCCTTTCCTTTCCTTTTCTTTCCTTTTTGGTAGAAACTTATAAGCTTACTCTAAAATGTATATGGAAATGCAAAGCGAGGCCCTGGGGACCACAGAAGTGTAAGACCAGGATGCTCTTTTACTGGGAGAATCAGGGTTATTATCAGCAGACACTTGCCCTCCAAAACTCATGTCATAAAGGAACAGAGATCCTTACCATACACCATATACAAAAATTAGCTCCAAATGAAGCGAAAGTCTAAATGTAAGAGCTAAAAATACAAAACTCTTAGAAGAAAACATAGTTGAAAGCCTCATAACATTGGATTTGGCAATGATTTCTTGGATATGACATCAAAAGCAAAAATAGATAAATTGGATCTTATCAAAATTAAAAGCTTTTGTTCAGTAAAAGACACAATCAACAAAGTGAAAAGGCAACCAACCCATGGAAGGTGATAAAATATTTGCAAATCATGTAACTGGTAAGGGGTTGATAGAATATATAAAGAACTCCTACAACTCAGTAACAATAAGAACAAAACAACCCAATTACAAAATGGGCAAAGGATATGAATAGACATTTTTCCAAAGATATATAAATTGTCCATAAGTATATGACAAGATGCTAACATCACTAATCATTAGAGAAATGCAAATCAAAACCACAATGAGATACCACTTTACATATATTAGGATGGCTACAATTAAAAAACAGAAACTAATAAGTGTTGACAAGGTAGAAGGGAAATTGGAACCTTTGTGCTCTGGTGGTGGGAATGCAAAATGGTGCAGTGCTAAGGAAAACCGTATAGTGGTTCCTCAAAAAATTAAAAATGGAATTACCATGTAATTCCAGGTCTTGTCTATATACAAAAGAAGTGAAAGCAAGGACTTGAACAGAATGTTTGTAAATCCATGTACATAGCAACACTATTCACAATAGCCAAAAGGTGGAAGCAGCCCAAGTTCTCCACGGATGGATGAATGGATAAACAAAATGTGATACATCCATACAATGGAATATAATTCAGCCTTAAAAAGGAAGGAAATTCTGACACGTGCTACAACATGGATGAAATTTGAAGATATTATACTAAATAAAGTAAACCAGTTACGAAAGGGCAAATACTGTATGATTCCACTTATAGGAGGTCCCTAGAACAGGCAAATTCATAGAGATAGAAAGTAGAAGGGGATGCAAAGGGCTGGCAGGGGAGGAGGGAGTTTTTATTGAATGGATCCAGAGTTTCAGTTTGGGATGATGAAAAAGGTTCCGGAGATAGATGGTGATGATGGTTGTACTTAATGCCACAGTGGCATTAGCTACAGTTAAAATAGCTAGATGGTAAAGACAGTTAGATAGATAGATACATACATACATACATAGAAGGACAGACAGATAGATGATACATAGATAGGAAGGACACAGTGAATATTTATAAGGTTGTTTCAGCACTCTCCCTCCACTGATCCCATCTCAATTTCCTGCTTTTCATAGCCTCATTTGGCATTTAAGCCTCTCCCCTTGGTCTTGGGGGAAAACTTTCACACGGAATTTAACCCACTCCCACTACCTGGGAGTGTGTGCTAGTGGATAGGAGGAAGAATGATGATTACCCCTTGAGGGATTTGTGCTTCAGTGAGGCAACAGGAAATCACAAAGATCACTTACACATTTGTTCAGCAAATATTTTTCAAGTGCCAAGCACAGTGTGGGATCTGCAAATACCCCTGTGAAACAAACACCTCCATGAAATAGACGGACAATTTCTGATCTTGCTGTGCTTATATTCTTGGTGGGAAGAGATACATCAGACATAGAACATGTACCCTGATATACAATGTTTTAAGTAGTGCTGGGAGCCTGATGAAAGACAAAGCAGGGTAGGTGGAGGCTGCAGTCTGGACAGGGCAGCCAGGACAGGTTTCTCTAAGAGCTGATGTGCCAGTAGAAATTCAAGTGACATGCAGCAGTGAACCGTGCTAGTGTCTGGAATGAGAGAACTCCAGGCAGGGGGACAGCAAGTGCAAAGGCCCTGAGGTGGGAGTGTGAATGGTGAGTTGAGGACTCAACTCAATGGTGAGTGAGGGGGCAGTGGTAGGGAATGGGGTGGGAGAGGTAGCCGGAGGCCATGGAAAGAACTGGATTTTTTTCTGGGTGAAGGGAACCCATCAGAGGGTTTTGTGTTGGCGAAGAACATGAATCCAATCACGGCTGCTTTGCAGGAGGCTTTTTGAAAAGCATTTTTACCATGGATGGACCTCGAGATTATCATCTCTAGTAACTTAGTAAGTCAGGAAGAGAAAGACAAATACCATATGACATCATTTATATGTGGAATCTAAAATATGACACAAATGAGCTTATCTATGAAACAGAAACAGACTCACAGACAGAGAACAGACTTGTGATTGCCAAGGGGGAGGTGATGGGGGTGAAGGAATGAGAGTTTGGGATGAGCAGACATAAACAATTACATGGATAAACAAAAAGGATAAACAACAATGGATAAACAAGGTCCTACTGTAGAGCACAGGGAACTATATTCAATATCCTATGATAAAACATAATGGAAAAGAACATGAAAAAGAATGTGTATATATATATATATATATATATGTATAACTGAATCACTTTGCTGTAGAGCAGAAACTAACACAACATTGTAAATCAACTATACTTCAATAACATAAATTTTTTTAAAAAGAAGCATTTTTATTTTGCAGACTTTTTTTGATCATGTTTCCTCCCTGGTCAGAAAGAAGAGGGGGTATGGCGGTGTGTAGAGATCCAGGCAGAAAGAGAAAATAGGGCAGGTGGGAAAGACAGGGGAGTAGGGAAAGGAAGATGAGAAGAAAGTAACATTTCTACCCGGAACCTTTACGCAGGCTCTGCAACCAGCACGGAGGGGTAATGAGGATTCCTGCTGGACTTTCATCTCTAAGAGCTGGTAGCCCACTCGCTGCTACTTCTTCACTCCTTAGAGGACCCTGACGGCCCCCACTGCCCTGGCAACCCTGAGTCCACAGCCAGAAACCTCCACCAGGTCTCAGGTTTGTTTTCCAGGCAGGAGGTCAGGATCCCAGACAGAAAAGCTCCTCAGAAGTGTCTGACCTCTAAGTAACGGACAAAAATTCCCCGACTCACAAAATGCATCTTTGAAGCTTTGAAAAGCTCTGGTTACTTACTACTGCCTCTGGGCAGACAGGCGCATCTTGAGCTGAGCGGCTGCGGAAAGATGAGTCCCGTTGCTAATTTAGCAGGGACGGCAACATCAAACCTGGCAGATGCTCGCAGACAAGAGAGCAAACTCACATGATGCGCCCACCTGAGGGGTCAGATACCAAAGGGGCCTCTCTGGAAGGCCTCCTGTTTCTGCTCCCACCCTCGAGCCTCACGGGGGTGCTTAGGAATACAGTGGCCCCATTTAGCGGTGGACACCCAGGGTCACACAGAATGAAGAGGTCCTGGGTCCAGGGGTCCAGCCCTGGTCCCTGGGCTGACTGCACCCCGCCCGTTGCTCCAGGCCATTGAAGCAGAAATTGTCACCAAGTGCCATCGGCCAGCACTCACCGGGGCATGAAGCAGCGCCTTGGCTTCCGTCTTGGTCATGGTGTTTCCCTCCAGGGGGAGGTGCTCTATCTTCCCGGTCTGGGCGAAGAGTAGGTGGGTCCCCGGTGGCAGGGGGATCACGGCGGTAGGAACTGAGGGTCCGTGGTGAACCGGGGGAGCCACTGTACTCAGACCTGGGTGGTGGGAGATGGCAATGAGTAAGGCCCCCGTGCAGTAGGAATGCACAAACGCACACGTGCGGGCGCGTGCACGGACTCACACACACGCACCCACACCGGCTCACGTCGCCTTCATGGCACCACAAACTGCACCGTCACACGTGCACATTTAATATCCGAAAGCACAAGGAGCAGAAAGACCTCAGTCAATCAAAGGGCATTTGTGATGAAGATGATGCAGGGCCAGAGTTTAACATTAAAGGTCGATTGGAAAAAAACAATGGCTCAGTCTCCCCCTTAATGGAACTAACCTGGCTATCGGTGCCCTGCTCTGCACACGGGCTGCAGCAGTGAACAAAAACGATGCAACAGCGGCCACCCTGAAACCCTGGCCACAGGGAGCTCGCACCCCAGCAGGAAGCTGCTGAGGAGACCATCTGAGCGGACTAGCCCCACTCAACCCATCCCACGGGGGTGGGAGGGTCTCAGACGCCACAAACGGGAACATAGGCCTTCTGGGCTTTCCAGAACGAAGTGATGGGCAGGGCTAATCCTCCCTCAGACTCGGCCTTGCCTCCTACCTGCTGACCTGGTGACCCAGCACAGCTCCTGGCTCACCTGACAAGAGAATGTCCCAGGAGGGGACAGGCAGCCTGTACTGCAGGTAAGGAACATGCAGTGGCTGTCGGGAAACCTGGGCCCCAGACCTGGCCCTGACACTCGCTGTGCGGACACGTCGTGGACCTTCCTGGGCTCGTTTCCTGCTCTCTGAAGTGAGAGAACGGGACCAGGTCATCACCGAGCTCATTTTCCATGCTTTTCTCTTGTCCATCTTGCCTGTTATACCCAATCAATGATATAAACCAATCTGGTGGACCTTTTTAATATCTCTGGAATCTATCCCTCCAAACTCACTGCCAGCATCTCAGGTCAGACCCTCGCCATTTCTCACCTGGATTAATTAGAAATACTGCAATTAATTAATTGCACCCACCTCCCCACCACCAGGGCCTCACTCCTCCCTTTCAGCTCTTCTAAAACTGAAACCTGGTCACATCAGCGCCTGCTCGAAACCCTTCCTGGGCTCCCTCAGGACCAATCCAGACCCCTCAGCGGGGCACCTGATGTCCTTACCTCCATTCTGCTCCCCTCCCACAGGACACAGATCCCTGGGGGTTTCTTTCCTGCCTCTCCGCCTGTTCCTGCTGCCTGGACCACGGGTCTCCTCAACCCCTTCTCCCCAGCGCAGCTGACTCCTGACCCTGCTCAAAACCTTGGTTCTCACAGTACTGCTCTGCAAAGCCTTCCTGGGCTAGCCCGCAACCCCCCAAGCCACTGTGCTTCCTGGCCCACCTATGCTCTCTTAAGGTTCCTTTCCCTACCCTGCACCTGTTTACCTGTCCTCTGAGGTTCTGGGGCTGGCACTGGGGCTTCCCTCTGGGCTGCCAGCACGGACCACACCAATCTGACACTCAGTTAATGCTGGCTGGCTGGCGTAATGAAGATTGTGAGTGATCACTTGTCACTTCCTTTTTTTTGGCCGCCCTCGCAGCACGTGGGATCTTAGTTCCCCGACCAGGGATTGAACCCACGCCCCCCCGCATTGGAAGCGCGGAGTCTTAACCACTGGACTGCCAGGGAAGTCCCTGTAAGTTATCACTGCTTACTCAGCAGCCTCTTAGCAGCTTTGGGAAACTATCTGGTAGGGGATCAGTTTATGATTATTAGCTAAATGGAAAATGGAGAGGCAAGGATTGATTGTGTTAGATTTTGGTAATTTGTGACAATTACCAGTTTCTATGCCTGGGACAGAATTTCAGAGCTGAGAAGCATCCTAGAGATTATTTTGCTTGAATCCGATGTTGAGGCCGAGGACGCTAAGACTCAGGCAAGTATCTGTCCAGGGTCACACAGCCTGGCCCCCAGCTCGGCGCCTTCCCACAGTCATGGACCGTTGCAGAACTATCTTGCAGAACCCTTTGCGGCTGTTTGCTCCTGGCGTTCTAAATGGACCGAGTACCTAAAGGTCCAGGAGCAACTGTGAAAGAGGCAAGTGTCCCAGGAAGAGAGCCGCCTGAGTAAGCCCCTCCGTGCCTGGGGAGGGGCTCCGGTTGGTCTCTCCCATCCCTGCGCTGTGTGCCGGCGCAGAGCCGCTGGAATGCTGGGCCACCCACTGCAAGGTTTACCACGGGGACCCCGGAGCACACACCCTCTCTGCTACCAATTGCAGCCTCAATGTAGCGGGTCCTGCCCATCATTTGCACAGAACAGGTTTGCACAAAACAAGAGGAGGAAAGGCTAAGAGGGAGGAGAGGGAAAGTGGGGAGAGAGATGATGGGGGTGGGCAATGATGGGGAGATGGAAAAGGGGGCTGCAGAGGGGAGAAAGGGAGGCGGGGACGGGCTTCGAGCCAGTGGTGCAGGTCAGGATTTAGGGCAGGCAGAAAGTGCCAAGTGCACCTTTGGCAAGGGTCCCCGGCAAGCGTCCCCGGCGATGCTCGCAGGTGCTGAGACTTCCGGTCTCCAGCACTGTCCTCTGACTTACACGGTGGCCTCATCCCGGGCGTGGTCCTGGTGCCCTCCACCTCGCGGCCGTCGCGGTCCACACACCAGCAGTAGCCAGTGCTGCCGTGGCACTGGGTGGGCGCGTAGTATCCGTGCTCATCACACTCGGGAACAAACAGTCCCGGAGGCCGGGGGCGCTGGGGGTCCACCGCCCCGAGGATGTGTTCTCGTTCATGCTGGCATCGGGTTTTCTCCACTTCTGTTAGAGAGGCGAGCAAAAGGGGGGTCATCAGCTCAAGTCCCCATATCCAACTCAGAACCTCAGGAGCTGCCTGTTCACTACTGAGTTTTGTTTCATTAATTTAAAAAAATGTTTAATTTATTTTTATTGAAGTATAGTTGATTTACAATGTTATATTAGTTTCAGGTGTACAACATAGTGATTCAAAATTTTTATAGATTATACTCCATTTAAAGTTATTATAAAATATTGGCTATGCTCCCTATGCTGTACCATATATCCTTATAGCTTATTTTTTAAAAATTTTTAATTTAATTTTTATTTTATATTGGAGAATAGTTGATTTACAATGTTGTTAGTTTCAGGTGTACAGCTAAGTGTTTAAATTATACATATACATATGTCCATTCTTCTTCAGATTCTCTTCCCATACAGGTTATTACAGAGTATTGAGTAGAGTTCCCTGTGCTATACAGTAGGTCCTTGTTGATGGTCTATTTTATATATAGTAGTGTGTATATGTTAATCCCAAATGTTTTATTAATTAAAAAAAATTTAAACATCATTATTATTTAGTGAATTTAACGGTCAAGAAGAGTATATCTACATTTTCTTTTCCTTCCTAGGCCATTTTTTTTTTCAGTTTTGAAAAACTGAGGCAAACTGACATAACATAAAATCAACCTTTTTTTTTGTTTCTTTCTGGCAGCACCCCGCGGCTTGTGGGATCTTAGTTCCCCGACCAGGGATCGACCCCGGGCCCTCGGCAGTGAAAGCACCGAGTCCTAACCGCTGGACCGCCAGGGAATTCCCCAAATCAACCACTTTACAGTGAACAATGCAGTAGCATCAGTACAGTCACAACGCTGAGTGGCCGCCTCCTTCCTCTGGCACCAACGCATTTCCTCAACTCAAAAGGAAACCCCAGACCTATTAAATGGTGGTCTCCACTTCCTCCTTCATCCCAGCCCCTGGCAACCACCAGTCTGCATCTGTCTCTATGGACTTACCTATATTCTGATTATTTCACATAAATGGAATCGTACAATATGCGACCTTTCGGGTCCGGCTGCGTTCACTCAGCAGAACGTTTTCAAGGTTCATCCATGTTGTAGCCATGTAATAGTACTTCATTATTTTATTTTTTTAAGATTTTGTTTGTGTGTGTGTGCGGTACGCAGGCCTCTCACTGTTGTGGCCTCTCCCGTTGCGGAGCACAGGCTCCGGACGCGCAGGCTCAGCGGCCATGGCTCACGGGCCCAGCCGCTCCGCGGCATGTGGGAGCCTCCCGGACCAGGGCACGAACCCGTGTCCCCTGCATCGGCAGGCGGACTCTCAACCACTGCGCCACCAGGGAAGCCCTAAGATTTTTTATTTATTTATTTTTTTTGGCTGCACCACGCGGCATGTGGGATCTTAGTTCCCCGACCAGAGATCGAAGCCGCGTCCCCTGCAGTGGCAGCTCAGAGTCTTAACCACTGGGACCGCCAGGGAAGTCCCAGTACTTTGTTCTTTTTTGTGGCTGAATAATATACTATTGCATGGCTACACCACATTTTGTTTATCCATTCATCACTCGATGGACAGCGCTGATATTTGTTTTAAGAAATTTCAAGTGTTTCTTAAATTTGTCCTCTTTATCATCACCAGCTTCTTGATTATCCACACTGAGTCTGGGTCAAAGATTTGGGGGACCAAAGATCACAGGGCACATTTACCAACATTTGTATGTTTCCTTTTAATTACGTGCTAGTGTTTGGCATGAAACATGGCCTTTTGACTGTGTAACTCAAATCCCAAGGCTGGGAAATACTGCTCTATCTTTGGGAAATTGCTGATGAGAAGCTATGAACTGGAGTAAACTCCCATGTTTATAGAGTTGTAAGTGGCAGAGTTGCAGCTGCTTCCACGCTGGCTAGACTCCAGCCACCACAGCATCCAGCCAGGCCAGCGCTGCCATCATCTCTGCGGCAACCGCCACCCAAAGCGATGCCCAGACACTGCCGAGAGCCACACGTCAGCCAAACTGAACCACATCTGCTGCCCCTCTCCTGCGGGCCTTTCCATGTGCCGTTCATTGTGGGACTCCCCACCCACCCCCGCCTCCTGCCCGGTGAATCCTTCAAGAATCAGCTCAGGCATGTGCTTCTCGGGCCCTCCAAGAGCTCCCAGGATGATCTGGGCTCGCCCGCCCTGTGACTCTCATCACACTGATGCTGAGACTCTAAGGCTGTTCCTGGTCTGTCTCCCTGAGCAGATTCCAGCCTCTGAGAAGGTAATGAGGGACTGCATCCCCTTAACCTTGACTTAGGAAGCCCCTCCTGGGCTGGAGTGGGGATGGACATGGGAATAAACCCCAGGCCCTGCCCTCAAGGAGCTCCCAGTCTGGAGGGAAGGGAACAAGCAAACACACAGTAACAATCCAATGAGTCAGTGTCTTGACAGAAGAGCCCAGGACACAGCACATACACACAAGAGGTCCTCTCAGTAGGGCTTGGAAAGCAAAGGCGTGCTGGAGTGCGTTTTTTTGATCTATACTGGAAGACTGTGGTTATATAATCGAGGGCAGGGCTCCACTGACTTTTCCTGCTAAGGAGCAGAGAATAATTATTTTTGGTTATATGGGCCATATGGTCTCTGTCACAACTCAACTCTGTGGATGTGGCATGAAAGCATCCAAGTTTAATACATATTGTAAATGAATGAGTGTGCCAATAAAACTTTATTTACAAACAGTGGGCCAGATTTGGCCTGTGGGTCTGTAGCTGTCAGCCCCTGCTCTAGGGCATTGCTAGTTATGTTAGGGAGAAATCTTATATAAATACTCTAGTTAATATATTAATGTGTATTAATATATTACTGTGTTCATAATATATATATTGTAATAATAGAGTATATAATAATATATTACATATTTCACAGAATTTCGTGTCTGAAAAATGTTTTTGATCCTCAGTTCCACCACTTCTGGCCCTGTCAGCAATGCTGGTTGACCAGCGATGGCAGGAGTAACTAATCCCACGGTATTATTTGAGGCGTGAGCAGAATGTGATGAGACAATGTGAACGGCTGGAATTTTAAGTCTTGCACTCCAGCATTCATCTGTGACTGTATCTACGCCAGATGACAGAAGGAAAACAAGTCTGTGGGCCACAGATAATTTCGGGGAGTGAGTTAAGCTAACGTGTGTGTGTCACCGTTGCCATAACACGTTCAGTGAGCAGGGGGCGTCCTAGGCACTGGGCATGTGGGTGCAGAGGGCCCGGGGCTGGGCTAGGAGTCCAGAGACCCGGGTTCTAGCGTTCATCTGTGACTGTATCACACAAGAGATCCTCTCTGTAGGGCTTGGAGAGCAAAAGCGTGCTGGAGTGCTTTTCTGATCTTTACTGGAAGTTTGTGGTTATACAGTCGAGGGCACGGCTCCACTGACTTTTCCTGCTAAGGGGCAGAGAATATTTTTGCTTATGTGGGCCATATGGTCTCTGTCACAACTCAACTCTGTGGATGTGGCATGAAAGCATCCAAGTTTAATACATATAGTAAATGAATGAGAGGGTGTTCACCCGGGACTGTATCTACACCAGGCCTTCACAGTGCATTCGGTGATGTGTTGTCGATGAATGTTTAAAGTGCCTTTGTGCTGCCAGTTCTCATGTCAGCCTGCTGGACATGGCTGGCCCCTCGATTAGAAACAGCGAGCCTGCCAGAAAAGTGTGTGTTGAACCTGGGAGGGGAAACTGGGTCTGCTTTCTCTTTTGTCCCAGAGGCTAAAATAAAAAACAAAAACAAAAGGCCCTACTGTATAGCACAGGGAACTATATACAATATCCCGTGATAAACCATAATGGAAAAGAATATAAAAAAGAATGTATATATGTGTGTAACTGAGCCACTTTGCTGCACAGCAGAAATTAACACAACATTGTAAATCAACTACACTTCAATTAAAAAAATAAAATTAAAAACAACAACAACAACAAAACGTATTTGATGTAGGAAGAGCCAAACAAAGACACAAATAAGCCGTCTGGTTGATGATAAAAATGTTGGTTTTCTTCACTCTTGGATGTAGGGCTTGTTTACTTCCTCAGTATCTTACATTTGTACAGGGCTTTAGTTTCTGTACAAGCTGTCTCTGCTCACACATCGTTCACTTAATTCTCACCATAATCCTATGCAACAGGCAACTACGGTTTTTACGTCAAATGAGAGAACGGAAGCTCAGATTGGCTTCCCCAGGCCACAGCACTAGCGAGTGGCTCAGCTCAAGCTAGAACCCGGGTCTCTGGATTCCTAGCCCAGCCCCGGGCCCTCTGCACCCACATGCCCAGTGCCTAGGACACCCCCCACACACTGAATGTGTTATGGCAACGGTGACACACACAAGTTAGCTTAACACACACCCCAAAATTGTCTGTGGCCCACAGACTTGTTTCCCTTCCATCAACGTATGTATATGATGCCGCCTTTCCAGCTAGAAAACAGGCTTGGTATTCTGTGTACTGTCAACCAAATGAAACTTTTAAGGGAGGAAGGGGTGCCTCCCTTGCACGTGGCTGACAGTTTTGGGTTAGCCAATACACAAAATCTCAAGTGATCTAGGACTTCCAGTGGAGCTGTATCTCAACTGTATCTTAAGTGCTGTATCTTGAACTTATATTAAGGTGGGGGAGACCTCAGTTGTGACTCAGGAAACAGAATTTCAAGTGTGTGTTTTTTTTGTTTTTTGGCCGCGCTGCGTGGCTTGTGGGATCTCAGTTCCCCGACCAGGGATTGAACCTGCGCCCTCGGCAGTGAAAGCACCGAGTCCTAACCACTGGCCCGCCAGGGAAATTCCCCAAGTGTGTCTATGGAAAGCTGTGATATCACTGTGTTCCCTGAGATGGCTTCTCAGCCTGGCCCACAGCAGCCCCTGTGGGTGCCTCCTGCTCAAGGCTCCAGGCTCCCACAGGGAATGTCCCACTGTGGGTGGGGTGGGGAAGGGCTAATAAAGACACGTCGGCCTTGCTTCTGGTTGATAAAATAACTGAGGCAAGACTCTCTTTGTTCACCTAGTTTAATCTGCTCGGGGGGAGGAAGCATTCGAGACCTGATACTTATCCAGGGAACAGCAGGGAGTCTGGGGTGACTCTTCTCAAATTGGGGACAAAGAGAATGAGAGGAAAAGGAAATAGATGGAGAAGAAAAAAAGCACATGTTTTTGTCTCTTGATTTACATCCCATTCCCTTGCCTGATTAAACTTCTTCCTAGGTGTTAATTCAAATAAATAACTCTTGTAGCCTCTGATATACTCAGTGGGATGGAGGAACTCGCTGGGGGGGGGAGGGGGGTCCGTTTATTCAACCTCTTCCTGCACAGTCCAGCCCCCTCCGTAAGGGGCCATCTGCTCCCAGTGGCACTGCCACACACACGCATCTTGGGATGAGCTAACATGGGCGTGGTGAAACCATGCCTGGTCTCTGCTGGGTTTGAGATTTTGGGCTCCTAGCCTCATCTCGTTAGCTGCCAAATGGACCCTTGTTAGTCCAAGATTGCGAAGTTTCCAAGAACGGGAATCTACAAGTAAAAGAACAATACCCATCTGATGTGAGGTTTACTAAGGACACCGCCACAATCTCCACCACCGATGATGATGATGGTGGTGGTAAAAATCTCTCTACTTATGAACTCTCTGCAGGTCCCTTCCCAACATTTGCCCCCAATCCTTACAGCACTGGTGAGGAAGCAGAATGCCCAGAAAGGGGGAAATAAACTCGCAATTGGCAAAGGGCAAAGGGGGAGGGGAAGGCAGAAAGGTCATAAAGCATCAGGAAGAGAAAATGCACCTCTAGCCTGTGTGCCGTCTCATCGTGTGAAACTGCGTCTTTGGGTTTTACTCCCGTCTCCTCGGCCCACCCCCTGCATCCTTCCTCTCCTGACACCCCATAAGTGTGGGCCTTTTTTTGGGGGAGGCCCATTGTGTGGCTTGCAGGATCTTAGTTCCCCGACCGGGGATCGAACCCGTATCCCCTGCAGTGGAAGCGCAGAGTCCTAACAACTGGACTGCCAGGGAATTCCCTAGTGTGGGCTTTTTAAATTTGTGTATCTCTCAGATCAGGAACCCCATAGACCCTTGAATCATTTATGTATTTGCTATAAGCATTTACTGAAACCTCTGCGAGCCAGGTGCCCTGCAGGCTGCGGGCATTGTTGCTAGATACGAGGGCCCTGGGAGTTCACAGGACCCCACCAGGGTAACGCATTGTGAGAAGTGGCTGGTAGCGGTCGAACAGGCTGCTTGGGAGCTGAGAGGAGGACCACCTCGGTCAAGGGGTCACCTGACACCGAGGGCAATCAATCTGCAGTGTTCCTAATACACCCCTAATGCTCTGCGTGGTTGAACCCAGTGGCCTGGGTGTAGGACTCACCTCAAGCTGGGGGTTTTCAGGCCGTGCATGGAGGAGGATAAAGAAGCCAGGAAATTCAGGATATTGGTGAGGGCGGTGACATGATGCTTCTTGGGGTTACGGTGAGAGGACTTCGAGAAAAAGAAGGGATGGAGAAGCCGACTTGGAAATGAGGCTGTGTGAGGCTGCAAGGCAGGGAGGTAGTGGCCAGAGGGGGCCACAGGCCTCAAGACCATAGGAGTTCTCCAGCCTCTGGGGGCCTGGTTTTCGGGATCCTCTACATCCTGACCTCACCTGAGCTGCTTAACAGTATCTCGTCCCCACTATTCCTCCCCATCTCCTGTTCAAATCCTACCCATCTTCCAAGGCCAAATCCTACTTCTCACGCTTTCCCTCACTTCCCTAGCCCACCTGGATCTCCCCTCCCAGCCACGAGTTACCACTTCCAGACTCGCTATAGTTTCAAGTGCTCTCTTTTCCTGCACAGGGACAGTGTGAGCTCCTCCCGGGCGCAGACGTTACTGTTTATGTGCCGAGTACAGTGACAGGCACATCACAGACGCTTAAGAAATATTTAGCAGTTGATCTTGGCTAGTTAGCCAGGTGCCTTGGGCAAGTTAGTAGCCTGTCTAAACCCTCATCCATTCAATGAGGTTCATCGTACCCCCAGTGACACATACCAGACAATGACGGAGAAAACTAAGAGGTGTGGTACCCTGGACACCAAAAGAAGAAAGTGTTTTAGGCGGGAAGGTGAGGTCAACTGTACCAAGCGCTGCTAAGAAATGGGGGCAGGGCTAAGATCTAACAAAGTGAAGGTCATTGCTGGCTTTTACAGGAGCAGTTCCAGGGTGGGGAGGGGGGTTGGGGGACGGTAGGGCAAAGCTGGCTGCAGTGGTGAAACCGAGCAGGACCCTGTGTGGCTCCTGGGCACAAAAGCCTTCCTGTGTCCCCCCCCCACCCCATGTCTTAATTACAGGAAATAGGCTTCATTCAGCCTCCAAGACCTTCCCTGAGTTCCAAAGGGCAGGTTCAGACCGTTGCTAATCAGGGAAGGGAGGGGATGCAGAGACAAGAGAGGAACAGTCAAGAAACAATAGGCAGCCTTGGGGCAGGGTCCTGGTTCCCCCTCAAGGGATACACAGAACAGTATCTTTTAACTGTTTTGCAGACACTGAAACCCTCACCAGGTGGAGGAAGTTAACTGTTTGCTGCCCATAAGCACTAGACCCCAGACTGGTTGGAACCAGAAGGTTGATGATGCAGACTCCCGCTTACCTCACCACCAACCAATCAGAAGAAGGTCCACGAGCTGATCACACCCTCTTTGAACCATTGCTATAAAACTCCTCACTACTCCCTCCAGGTCAGGACACACAGTATTGAGGGCATTAGCCCACTGTGTCCCCCTTTGCCTGGCAAAGCAATAAAGCTCCTCTTTTCTACTTCACCCAAAACTCTGTCTCCGAGATATAATTGGGTATCGGGGTACAGAGGCTGGATTTGGCTTCAGTAGTTCAAGAGGGAATGGGAGGCTCTGGGAAGAGGGTAACAGCCTAGTTTTAGAATCTAATTAAAGACAGAATAGCTACAAAGCCATGGGCAACATTTACAATGAAACGAGGTGACCAGGTTGTCCTATAAACCCCCAGACACAAGCAGGGGTCACAAAGCCCCTCTGGTGTCAGCGTCTGTGTAGAGAAAGGAGAGGGAAGCGGCAGGGCATCTAACAGTTCTGGGAACAGGAGAACCCAAAGAGCTAACAGGTGCTCAGCTGGAAAGTGAGCCAATTTGAAAATGGCAGCTGAAACTTTGGAGGGATTTTTCTACTCCAAGGTGGAATGTAAAGCCAACAGCAGCTGGAAGATCTAGCCCCTACTGGGGAGAAAGTGCTGGGAATGGAATCAAAACTAAGGAGGATGAAGATGACACGTACAAGGAAAGAGAAGGTCCGGCGGGGGAGGGGAGCAGAGCCAGGAAATTGTAATGTAAGCTGAAATATTTTTAAACACTTCACCAAAAGAGCAGAAAAGGAAGCTCTGTGTCGCTAGAAAAAGCTATCTGCACCAAGCTTCTTTCAGAAAGTTCAGGAAAACTAAAACTCTCATAAAAATGAACAACAGAAAAGTATGGAAGGCAAATCCAACACAAAGTTACTATAAGGAAAAAGGATATAAAAGGATAGTCAGGAGTACAACAACCCTACAGAGAGTGAAAGCTTGCCAAAAAGATGTGCTAACGGATCAAAACTGTAATCGTCTATTGGGTTGGCCAAAAAGTTCGTTAGGGTTTTTCTGTAAGATATTATGAAAAAACCCAAACGAACCTTTGGTCTGCCCAATATTTCAAGTTAAGCGAAAAGACAGTAGACAATGATTAAAAAAACAGGAAAGAACAAAATGAATCAGCATTTGAAAAACTCAAAAATGAGGCAACAGAATTCAGGGAAGAAGTAGAAACTTAACAAAGAAGCATTTCAGAAATGAAGACTCAACTAGACGGAACACAAAGTGAATAAACAGAACAGAGTATGCCTTAGGAGAAACAGAAGGTGGAAGCGAGGAAAACGTTTAAAGAAAAAAAGAAAGGATATCAAACAAATTTAGGAGATTCGGGCGAATACTGGAGACAGGCAAAGAAGGTTCAATACGCAAAATGGAAGTCCCTAAAAAATAACCCAAAGCAAAAGGAAAGAGAACAGAAACTAAAATTCCAGAAAACTTTCCTGAAATTAAAAGATGTGAAATGACAAATTGAAAAAGCACACCGTGTAACTAAGACCCAGAAAAACCAACACCAAGTCATATTCTAGTAAACTTGTTGAACTTTTGAAGGGAACTATGGAAGAGAAAGAAAAAGAATCCTTTGGGCATCCAGGTAAGAAGGGGGAAATTATCTTCCGATGATCATTTGCCCTTTGGACAGCCATGCTTTACGTCAGAGGAATATTTGAGATAGTCAGAGAAAGAAAATGAACCAAGGAATACTGTTTTCATGAGCCCTTCCCGAGAAATTTACTAGAGAACAAGCTTCTGACAACCAAATAACTAGAGAGGCATTGACGTAAGGACTGGTAACAAGCAATAAAGAGTGACTTGCTGAACTAAGACCCAATGAGGGTTCGAAGTGAGCGAACATAGGGACTTCCCTGTCGGTCCAGTGGTTGAGACTCCATGCTTCCACTGCAGGGGGCGTGGGTTTGATCCCTGGTTGGTTAACCAAGATCCCACGTGCTGCAGAGCGCAGCCAAAAAACAAAAACAAAGTGAGAGAATATAGTAGGTGTTGGTTACACGTACATGCCCAGGCAATGTAGATATAACTACAAAAATAGGAGGGCACGTGCAAAAAATTTTAATTGTTCTAAGAAATTGTATTGGTGGTATGTAGTATTTGAATTCTCAGCCTGTTATGTGTGGAATGTGGAATAAAGTAAATACGGACTTATGGTCTATTCTAATTCTTACATCCACTGTGCCCTTGAGAACCAGAATTCTCAGTGTGGAAGAAAGGAGATATGGATATAATCTAGACGGGGTAAAGGAAAAACACTGTGGTCATGTATCTGAATTGGAACTATCAACACGGACTCATGAATTCCTAGCTCTGTTTGAACATTTCTACTACTTAGATTGTGGTCCTGCAATGCTATTTCCCACTAAAAGAAGAGCTTCATGGAAAAAAGGCTGGTTCTAGTTCAGAGAGCAAGGAAGATATTAAAGACCACAGTGGATCCTCTGTATCTGCAAGGTTCCACATCCTTGGATTCAACCAACTACAGATCGAATATGTTAGAAAAAAAAAATCCCAGAAAGTTCCAAAAAGCAAAATTTGAATTTGCCACACAATTTACATAGCATTTTCATTGTATTTACAACTATTTACATAGCATTTACATTATTTTTACAATTTTTTACATACCATTTACATTGTATTTATAATTATTTACATACCATTTACATTGTATTAGGTATTGTAAGTAATCTAGAGATGATTTAAAGTATCGGGAAGGATGTGGATAGGTTATATGAAAATACTACACCATTTTATACAAGAGATTTGAGCGTCTGTGGATTTTACTATCCTCAGGGGTTCTGGAACCAGACCCCCATGGATACGGAGGGTTGACTATACTAGGATCATGTCAAAAGGACCAGAGGCCAAACTGAAGAGGTTCCCATGGGCCAAAGATGGGACTCTGAATCACAGTGAGAATAATGATTACAACCAATCGATACCCATGAGTCTATAATGCTATTAAAAAACTAACAATTAATTAGCAAACTTCATTGGCTAATAAGGAATCAATCTGTTATCTTGTCAACCAGTAAGAAAAAAAAAAGGGAAAGATCCAAGCATTTATCCTGCCTTTTCTTTATGAGATGTACCCCTGGGCATCCAAAGGGTAGATGAGGGGAAGCATTTCTTTATAAGTAGTCCAACTAATAAATGAAAAAAAATACCCCACCATGATGATAGAATTAGACTACTGCCATTTTGTTACCCACTAAACATTAATGGACCTAAGCAATGAGCATCAATTCCAACTAATAAAGGAGAAAGAAATGATAGAATTAACATCTCACCATTTGCCACTCCTTGGAAATTAATGGATCTAGGACATAATCATTAATGGCTCCTAACATCACCTGGAGTGAGACAAGCAGACTTTACGCTCTTCTGATGTAAGGTAAGACCACCAATTGTCTTGCCAAAAGGACTGAACCCAAGTCTGATCAAGCCTCTGGACTCACCTGCCAGTTTGCAGACTATATGGAGAACAGAGAAGCGTGTTGAACTGCCCCAGACTGTAGGAAATTACAGCTCAAAAGTCTTGGGTTCTTCAACAGATAAACTTCAAGGACAAGAAAGGGATGGCAGAGGGAACTAGAGATAGAAAAACGAGCAACTCTAAATCTATAGTGTCTAGGAATGTACATGTATGATGAAACAAGAAATGCAAGGAAGTGATTTCTGTGAAGGTGATGTTGGTGGTTACTTTTGGAGAGAAGGAGAAGGCAATGACTGGAATAGAGCACCTGCACCAGCTTCTGGGGCTGCTGGTGAAGTTCTACTTCTTGACCTGAGTGGTAGTCACATGGGGGTTCACCTTAGCTATCCATCCTTGAGCTATCCATCTGTTCTATACGACTTTCTGCATCTATGTTTTATCTTACAATAACACGGTAAAAAAAAGGAGAGAAAATGGGAGAAGAGGAAGCGGAAGTAGAACTCCAGACAACCCTCATGAGGAATTAAACACTATAAAAGGGAGGAGGAATGGGACGGCAGTTGGGGAGGAGTGGAGGCTCAAGGGAAGTCCTCATTTGTGTCTTTTTTTTTTTTTTTATTGCGGTACGCGGGCCTCTCACTGTTGTGGCCCCTCCCGCTGTGGAGCACCGGCTCCGGACGCGCAGGCTCAGCGGCCACGGCGTACGGGCCCAGCCGCTCCGCGGCACGTGGGATCCTCCCGGACCGGGGCACGAACCCGCGTCCCCTGCATCGGCAGGAGGACTCTCAACCACTGCGCCACCAGGGAAGCCCCTCATTTGTGTCTTTTGGATGAGAAATGGCTTCTCTGCAGGCTGATTGGAATTATCCAGTAGAAATGGAAAGAATAACCATCCAGGATGGGGGACGCTACCGCAGGAATGGCAATTTCATCTCAGACAAACAATAGTCTGGCACATTAAATTAATGTTGATTGGAAATTTATGATTTGACATTTGGTTAGTATTTAATATGTAAATGAGTTTTGCTTTTATAGTTATAAAAGAAGTTGATACCTAGATTTCTCCATAATAATCTAAGCGCACCCTGGAGATCTTAAAAATGTTTTTCTTTCAAAAAGGGTCTTACGCAATTTTGAGAAAAGTTGCCTTAGGAAATTCTTTTCTATAAAGAGTTCAAGAAACCTTTTGTAAACTAAGAAATTATTCGGACCTCATGTTCCTTATTTACAAAATAAAGGAGATGAATTACAGAATTTCTGGAGCCCTTTCCAGCTCTCAGTGGGAAATTCAAGTTTTCTAACAGTGGGTTTGCTTGAAACAAAGTGCAAACTGTAACACAAACAACAGACACACAGCAAACAAAAAGTACATGTTAAATTCTTCCTCAGTTTTCCTCCCTTTACAATTGTATTATCCTAAATGTTTTCCTCTTTCCTGCAGCCCTACTTTCTGAACTCTTTTTTTTTTTTTTTTTTTTTTTGCGGTACGCGGGCCTCTCACTGTTGTGGCCTCTCCCATTGCGGAGCACAGGCTCTGGATGCGCAGGCTCAGCGGCCATGGCTCACAGGCCCAGCCGCTCCGCGCCATGTGGGATCTTCCCGGACCGGGGCACGAACCCGTGTCCCCTGCATCGGCAGGCGGACTCTCAACCACTGCGCCACCAGGGAAGCCCTGAACTCTTTACTTACCTTTCTGTCTATAAATGGCTATGGGTCTGGAAGCAGTAAGCTGGTAAGCGGGCCTGGAGCCAAGCGTAAAGAAGAGTGACCAAGCATCCCCAGGTTTGGTACTTGTCCTTAAAAATTCGGCCTTTACATCTCTAGCCCAGGATTCTTCATACTCCTCTTTCATCCTCTAATAAGCTCTCCTATATTCCAAACCTCTACCCAGTTCCATTCCCCCAGACCTGTCACCTCCTCATATTCCCACACTTAGGTAGTTCCCTTTCACACTGTAGGAGGGTTGGCCTGTGACTACCAGTATCAGCAGAAGTGACAGCATTGTCATTTCCAAGGTTAGGTTACAAAAGACTGTGGCTTCCATAAAAAAAGAATGAAATCATGCCATTTGTGGCAACATGGAGGGACCTAGAGATTATCATACTCAGTGAAATAAGTCAGAGAAAGACAAACATACATCACTTATATGTGGAATCTAAAAAAAAATGATACAAATGAACTTATTTACAAAACAGACTCACAGACATAGAAAACAAATTTATGGTTACCAAAGGGGAAAGGGGTGGGGGAGGGATAAATTGGGAGTTTGGGATGAACAGATACAGACCACTATATATAAAATAGGGAAACAATAAGGACCTACTGTGTAGCACAGGGAAATATATTCAGTAACCTGTAATAACCTATAATAGGAAAGAATCTGAAAAAGAATATATATATACATATATATCACTGAATCACTTTGCTCTACACTTGAAACTAATACAACATTGTAAATTAACTATACTTCAATGAAAAAATGCAAAAAAAAGAAAAAAATCTTAAAAAAATTTTTTTTGAAAAAGACTGTGGCTTCCATCTTGGGCACACTCCCCTTCCTTACTTGCTCTGGAGGGAGCCAGCTGCCAGGTCTTAAGCACACTTAGGCAGCTCCATGGGGAGACCCGTGCCATGAGGAACTGAGGTCCTCCGTCCAGCAGCCCATAAGGCCTGCCAACCACCATAGGGATCCTTCAGCCCCAGATGAATCTCAGAGAAGATGGCAGCCCGGCTAAGGTCTTGACAACAACCTCTTGAGATACCTTGAACCCAGATCACCCAGCTAAGCTCCTGAAATCCCTGCCCCACAGAAACTGTGAGATAATATACATTTACTGCTTTAAGCTGCTAACTTTGGGGGACAATTTGTTACACAGAAATAGATAACTAACATGGCAGCTTTCAAACTTCCTGACCACAACCCATAGAAATGCTTTCCGCTCTGCAGTTCAGGACACACACGCATGCTTACACATACACACACATGCACACACTCAGCCATGCACTAGACAAGCATCCACAACTATTATTTCATGAAACAATACTTATTCCTACTGCATATATTCGGCATACTCTATTTTCTCGATTATTGTTTTCTTTTTCTTTCCATTCCATTTTAAAGAAAATGGTAATAGTGCCCCGCTGAGCTGATTTCACAATCCACACATGCATTTTGGGCAAAGAGTGCAGAAGGACAGTGGGGAACAAATCATCATTTCTTTTGTTTTGTTTATCATTGGCTGATACTGCAGTAGCCATGACCTTAACTGACACACCCCTAAAGCCAGTTTAGTTTTTTATTTTTTTAAACTAGCCCCTCTGTATAGAGTAGGTACCCAAAACTGCTCAATGTCTAATCCCTACACTTCATTATGTTTGGTAATAGGAGTCCAGATAACACTATACTTAATTTTTCATTAATATTTCATTAACTATTTAGTCACACAAAATTTAGAAAAATATGATGAAAACCTCAGTGTTCATATTCCAGCTGGGGAAAAAAAAAAAACATTAGAAATACAAATGCAGACCTTGTGCAGCCCTTCCCAACCCCAATTCCCTCTCCTACCATAGAAGTAACCTTTATCCTGAAGTTTTTGTTTCTCATTTCCATGCATGCGTTTTATAGTTTTATTGTATATGTTTGTACATATGCAGGTTTCTTTTCATACAGGCTTATATTTCATATAAATGGGATCATACTGCATATATCCTTTTATGACTTTTTTTTTTAATATGTAAGAAGTAAATTTATTGAGAGAGACACACTCCGTAGACAGAGTGTGAGCCATCTCAGAAAGTGAGAGTCTTTTATGACTTTTTTATGCCCAACATGCTGTGGAGATTTATCCATTAACTCTAGTTCACTCAGATTTATTTATTTACTTATTTATTATTTAATGTGTTCATTCATTCATTTATTTATTTGCTGCACCTCGCGGCTCGCATAATCTTAGTTCCCCGACCAGGGATTCAACCAGGGCCCTTGGCAGTGAAAGCGCGGAGTCCTAACCATGGACCGCTAGGCGATTCCCTCTAGTTCACTCATTTTAACTCCTGTATATTATTTCATGGTATGAAATGTACCCAGACTCATTTGTCCATTCCTCCTGCTGGTAGTCACTTAGATTTTTTTTTCTGTTTTGAACAATACTCGATGGACACATACATTTCTAGTGTACATTCTCTCTCGAGCATATAAATAGATGTTGAATTTCTTAAGAAAACAGGATGAAATACCTAAATAATCCTAGCAAAGGACTCTGATCGGTTTTATCCTTGTCCCATTTTTGTATCCCAGACTATAGGTCTGGATTTGTTTCTGTTTAGTCAATAGAGCCTCGAAAATGGGGCGAGGTGTCGGGTTAAAAGAACAAAAATAAAAAATGAAACATCTGCTTCCTTTTGAACTGGAGATGTGAAGGAAGCCTAAGGAGATAATGCCTTAGTCATCTTTAATAGCTGCTGGAATGTCTTAACTCAAATTATCATGAACTTCTCTCTATGTAACCTGCCTATCAGAATCTGTGGGGAGAGCCGTGTCTTTTACCCATAATTTCAGGAACAAAAGGTTGATCCTGCCTGGATTCATCTAGGCTGGGGATCAGCAAACTTTTTCGTCAAGGGCCAGGTAGTAAATATTTCAGGCTTTACAGTCTCTACCACAACTACTGACCTCTGTCTTTGCAGAATGAAAGCAGCCATAGGCTATTCATAAACTAGAATATGAGTGTTCCAATAAAACTTTATTTACAAAAACAGGCAGTGGACCAGATTTGACCTGCAAGTCATAGTTCGTTGATTCCTGTCCTAAGCAGAAGAAAACAATTTAGACCAGCAATATGTAGTATTGTATATCGAAATTTAAACTTTAATTTGATATTCTTCTCCTTTTAGATGGTCAATTATCCTAAAAACTGGTCACACCCAGTCCTGTTGAGAGTGCGAATAAATAATTATCAATACTATTATACACTGCCGGTAGGAGAGGTGCATTCATTTATTTCCTCAACAACTATAAAGAGCTATGAGCCCCAACAGAGGCTACATACTCCACAGGATACTGGGGACATGAAAATAAAGTGCACAGGCACCCTATGTTCAAGGCACTCAAGGCTAGTGAAGGGAGGCAGACATTGAAATAGCTTGTAATTGCTCAAAAAAGTGATGAAATGGAAATTTCCATGTATCTCTTATTGAAACATTGACAGTGGCATAAATATATTTTGCCAACAACAGCAGCAGCAATTAAAATAAGTAACAACTCAACTGGCTAACTGCAGTCGGAGGCATCAGATACATCCTTAATCTCATGACAGGGTACCATGTGATTTCAGGAACTGAATCCAGGCTGGAGTCCATCGGGCAGACCTGGGTTTGAGACTTAGTTCTAGGACTTACTACCCCTGGGACCTTGATTGTGCTTTTATCTCTGCGTTTTAGCATCCTCTATGTAAATGGAAATAGTAATAGTACTTACTTTAAAGAGATGATTATGAACATTACATGAAATAGTGTAGGTAAAGCACCCAGCACACAGTAGGCTTCATGCAAATGGCAGCTAATTATACGTATTCATCCAACAGCATTTGTTGAGTGCCTCCTAAGTTCCAGGATCATTCCAGGTACTGAACTAGGGCTATCATTATCCTCATGATCTAATGAGATACCACAAAAGTCTCAACTTTAGGGCTTCCCTGGTGGCACAGTGGTTGAGAATCTGCCTGCTAATGCAGGGGACATGGGTTCGAGACCTGGTCTGGGAGGATCCCACATGCCGCGGAGCAACTGGGCCTGTGAGACACAACTACTGAGCCTGCAGGTCTGGAGCTTGTGCTCCGCAACAAGAGAGGCCACGATAGTGAGAGGCCCGCGCACCGCGATGAAGAATGGCCCCCGCTTGCCACAACTAGAGAAAGCCCTCGCGCAGAAACGCAGACCCAACACAGCAAAAATAAATTAATTAATTAATAAACTCCTACACCCAACATCTAAAAAAAAAAAAATCTCAACTTTAGAAGCTGCACAGTCCAGGTGTAATAGGTGGTACACCCAATTCTGCGGAGTCCTCAGCCTGCCTCTTCCCACGACTGGTGGCCCTTCACCTCCTCCACCCCACCCCAGCACCATTCCCCGTGACTCTTAGGAATCTGTGATGGTTAATTTTAGGTGTCAACTTGACTGGGCCACAGGGTGCCCAGATATTTGGTCAAATATTATTCTGGATGTTTCTCTGAGGGTGTTTCTAGCTGAGATTAACCTTTCACTCTGTAGACTGAGTAAAGCAGATGGCCTTCCCTTAGGTGGGTGGGCCTCAGCCAATCAGTGGAGGGCCAGAATTGAACACAAAGGTGGACCCTTCCCCGAGTAAGAAGGAATTCTCCCCTCCTGGTGACCTATGGATGGAACATGAGCTTCTTCCTGCCTTTGGATTCAGACACTGGCTGGGTCTCCAGCTTGCCAACTACAACCCCTGGGACTTGCCAACGTCTATAGTTGTGTGGGACAATTCCTTCTGATAAATCTCTTTATATATAAATAAATATATTTCTTTCTCTCTCTCGCTATATATATATATATATACACATACACACACACACACACACACACACACACACACACACACCCATTAGTTCTGTTTCTCTGCAGAACCCTAATACAGACCAGTTCTTACCCTGTATTGCTCAAGTCACAGGGATGACCAGCCTCCAGGCTGCCAGCACAGTTCTGGTCCAGGTGTGGGACCCCCAGAGTTGTGCAGTGTGCAACCCGCATGCTCAACACCGCAGCTGTGCTCTGATCACCCACCTCAACTCTCCACGGAGCCTCCCACGTCCCCACCTCACCTTCTCTCCCAGGGCCATGTACTCAGTACTCATGAACAAGGCAATGACCCGCCAACTCCAAACGTCCCCGACACCTTACCTCCAGGCACGCAGTGGAAGCCGTCTCCCTGATAACCAGGTTTGCACTGGCACGTGAAGGACCCTGGAGTGTTGTAGCAGACGGCATCAGGGTGACAGCGGCTTAGCTGGCATTCATCCACATCTGCAAGACAGCCACCAAGCCCGGGGATAGTGAGATTCCTCCTAGAATTCCTAGTTTCCAGAATAATATAAGCCACTTGCTCAACTTTTGGGGACTCAGTTTCTGATCTGGGAACAGTGATTTAGGAACTCATCAAACATTAATTATCAAAACACTAACTCCTCAATTTCTATCCAGTGTATTTACAAATGTGTTTCACTTTGATGTTTTCATGAAAAATCAAGCATGCAAAAGGAAAAACGAGAGGATTTTTTTTCATTATTTCCTTCTCATCATAAAGGAGAGCTTCAGAAATGTCTGAGTTTGGAGACAGATGATAACTGCTTGACAGAAAAATCTCAAAGACCAGAGAAAATTCACATGTTCAGTAACAAAGAGAAAGTATTTCAGAAATTATAATCTCTTAGAGAAGCTTGGACTTTCCAGAAATACTCCATGGTGTAACGTTAAGTAATTTTGCAAACCAGGGGACCGGGGAACGGTGTTCAGAGTTATTTCACTTAAAATTATCTCTAAGAGCACCCTGGCTGCCAACAATGGACTGATCTGAGGTCTGAATTTTGTGGAACCATTTATTCTCTGCATCTGAAGTCATTTATTCAAAAAGGGGACTTTACATTTTTGGAACACAAGGTTAGAGCAGGCCAGGTGAATGACTGTATGTATCTTATTAAATAAAAGGCTGGACTTTAAGCTCCATGTGTGTAAGGATTGTTTGTCTTTTCATGAAAGACAAACAATCTCCTCAGTCCCTAGCAGACAGCAGGTGTTTAATTATTGCCTGAACGAGCAAGTGACATGGAACAAAATGGTACAGGGAGGACAAGTGTCTTCCCCAATGAGAACAGCCCCCCAAAGAAAACACATAATTCAAATTACTAAAGATACAAAATACAGCCCAGTTACTCAACAGAGTTGAGAGAAGAATTCTCTTTTTTTTTTTTTAATTTTATTTTATTATTTATTTTTGGCTGTGTTGGGTCTTCGTTGCTATGCACGGGCTTTCTCTAGTTGGGGCGAGCGGGGGCTACTCTTCATTGCGGTGCACGGGCTTCTCATCACGGTGGCTTCTCTTGTTGCGGAGCATAGGCTCTAGGCGCAGGGGCTCACTAGTTGTGGCACATGGGCTCAGTAGTTGTGGCTCACGGGCTCTAGAGCACAGGCTCAGTAGTTGTGGCGCACGGGCTTAGTTGCTCTGCAGCATGTGGGATCTTCCCGGACCAGGGATCGAACCCATATCCCCTGCATTGGCAGGCAGATTCTTAACCACGGCGCCACCAGGGAAGCCCGAGAAGAATTCTCTTGAATTTGGAGTTGAGTCAGTAATTAGCATATGGTAAGTATCACCCAGGGAATTTTTTCAGGTTACACAGGGAGGAAAGTCAGAGTGACCACGTACCTTGGCAGGCTCTGCCATCCCCAGAGAAGCCTGGCAGACAGGAGCAGGTGTAGGAGGAGCCTCCCAAATAGATGCACTGGGCCCGCTGAGAGATGTCACAGTCATGAAGGCCAGTCTCACAGTAGTTGATGGGGCGCTGGTCCATGACAGCTTCAAACAAAAGGTTGACATGCAATGCTTGGAAGAGTCCCCTGAGCAGTCCCAGGGCCCTTCCAAGCAGTGTAGTCCACTAAGGTGGACCATGTCTGGACCCCAGACCTCCAGACATCTCTTCAGGTTCATCCCTGCTCCCCGCTGGATGGTACCCCTGGCTCTCCTCCTGTTTCCTCCCACCTGGATCCCACCTCTGATAAGTCTTCGCAGCCTGCCACTGCAGGGGGTCAACCGGCCTGGCTCTCGACCTCAGCTTCGCCCCAGGGCTCTGTCTCAGGCTACTCTCCACACCTGGTCCCCGAAACCCAACTTTCCCTTCATCTGGATGTGGAGGTGGAATCTGCAGGTAGACACGCTTCCCGTGGCACCTCTGTTGGTGAAGCGTTTGGAGCTGAGGATCTGAGACTTCCACGGTATCTTTGCCCTCGGCTCACTGGGCGGGTGGAATATTCACTACGAATGCCAAAGTCACCCACGTCCCACCAAGGAAGGTGAAATAAACTTTCCCAGGGAAGTGAGACGGGGATGGTAGGATGACTGTGGGCCTCTGGGGTGGGCAGCCCTGGGTTTCTACGAGGTGCATGAGGCCACCCTATGGCTTTGGGTAAATCATATAACTTTTCGGAGCCACCATTTCTTCCCCTGTAGAATAGGAATGACTTCCAGCTTGCCAAGCATGGGGAGGCCCAGTAGATGGGACTATTATTTTCTAAAGGGTCCTGATGACAAGACTCAGAGAATGAGGTTGTAGGAAGTAGGCATGTGACATAGAGGCTAGAAAATCATACCCCATCTTGTGCTGCTGCCTCAAGATGAAAGTCAAGGACTAAGGTCTAGGGGGTGATTTCCAACAGCTGGTTCAGATACTCTGGGGTTTGTAAGGCACTTTGACTTCTGGTCTTAAAGCTCTAAGGCCCAGGTCAGAGTCCTGGCCCTCACGATGCCAGAACAGAACACTTTCTTCCTGCAAGGAGGCCCTCAGGGTTTAGATTATCCTGGATACAGGAGGACTCCTCAACTGTAGCCTCAATGAGTCCTCCCAAGATTAACTCCAGTTCATCCTGCCTCAAGTGCTTCGGCAGAGAGCTCCAAGCACCGTCAGGGGACAGGTAAAGAAGAGGATCCTCTTCAAAGGTCTGCGCCCATGAGAGGTTAGCAAAGTACCGTATTGGTGGATGGAGGCCCAGCCTGTGGACTCAGCAGTTTAGACTCCTGAAGTTGGACTGTTAACCAACTCCCATGGGACAGGGACCATGGAACCAAGTCTGTGGGCCAAAGGGTTACTGGATTTTAAATTGCTACAAGTGGTCCAAACTTCTTTCCAGACAACAGTAGCCCAGATTACACTGAACCAAACCAAGGACACACTGTTTCCTTGGGCCACTCCTGTCTTCTCTCACTTTTCATTGTTTCTAACATTCTTCATCTCTCCAGGGCCCTCTTTCCCCGAACTCCTTCAGCTCGGAAAGTGTGAAAGGGACACTCTCGGAGAATTGGGACCAAAAAAAATGTAGGGGAAATATACCCAGACAGAACAACCAGGAAAGGAGTCTCACTTCTCTTCCATCAAATATTCATGTCATTAGAGTGCATAAGTGACCATTTTACACATTGTGTTCGCTCCAGCCTCATTGTGCCCCACCCTTGGTAACAGCGGAGGACCTTGCTGCAACATGGGTAGGTCCTATTGTCCCCTGCCCTGCCATCACCTTCACTTCTTTTTTTTTTTTTTTGGCCAAGCCGCTTGGCTTACAGGATCTCAGTTCCCCAACCAGGAACTGAGCCCCGGGCCCACGGCAGTGAAAGTGCAGAGTCCTAACCACTGGACCGCCAGGGAATTCCCACACCTATGCTTCTATAATCCTCAAACCCTTTCTAGTTTATAATTTAATTTTTTTTTAATTTATTAATTTATTTATTTTTGGCTGTGTTGGGTCTTCGTTGCTTTCCCTAGGCTTTCTCTAGTTGCGGTAAGCAGGGGTTACTCCTAGTTGCGGTGTGCGGGCTTCTCATTGTGGTGTCTTCTCTTGTTGTGGAGCACGGGCTCTAGGTGTGTGGGCTGCAATAGCTGTGGCTCGCGGGCTCTAAAGCGCAGGCTTAGTAGTTGGGGTGCACGGGCTTAGTTGCTCCGTGGCATGTGGGATCTTCCCGGACCAGGGCTCTAACCCATGTCCCCTGCATTGGCAGGCGGATTCTTAACCACTGCGCCAGCAGGGAAGCCCCTATAATTTAATTTTTTAAATCACGTTTTCCTTTATGTAAGACCATTTTTCACGCCAGAGCAATTTTCTTCTGAGGGAAGCTTTAGAACTTTACAACTCCAAGCAATTTAGTTCTACCTTTTTCATTTTCAAAGTATACAAAGCATTTTTTGTCTTTTTCTTTATTTTTTTTAACATCTTTATTGGAGTAGAATTGCTTTAAAATGGTGTGTTAGTTTCTGCTTTATAACAAAGTGAATCAGCTATACATATACATATATCCCCATATCCTCTCCCTCTTGCGTCTCCCTCCCTCCCTCCCTATCCCACCCCTCTAGGTGGACACAAAGCACCGAGCTGATCTCCCTGTGCTATGCGGCTGCTTCCCACTAGCTATCAATTTTACGTTTGGCAGTGTAAATTTTTAAGCAAAATATACAACACAAAGGAGACCTTTTCACTGATTTACACAAGAGGGGCCACCAGCACATCCAGCTCTGCTTCCCTCAAAGGCTCCTAACCCCGCAGGCTGGCAATTTCCTACAATTCTCACCCTGCCTGTCAACTAGCAGGGGGTACAGGGTGGGAGGGAGGGGAAAGTTTTGGAGAGGACAGAAAATCAGGCTCAAAATGGGATTTAAAACCAGTATGGAGGTTCCTTAAAAAACTAAAAATAGAATTCCCACATGACCCAGCAATCCCACTACTGGGCATATACCCAGAGAAAACCATAATTCAAAAGGAGACATGCACCCCAATGTTCATTGCAGCACTACTTACAATAGCCAGGTCATGGAAGCAACCTAAATGCCTATTGACAGACGAATGGATAAAGAAGATGTGGCACATATATACAAAGGAATATTACTCAGCCATAAAAAGGAACAAAATTGGGTCATTTGTAGAGACGTGGATGGATCTAGAGACTGTCATACAGAGTGAAGGAAGTCAGAAAGAGAAAAACAAATAACGTATATTAACGCATATATGTGGAACCTAGAAAAATGGTACAGATGAACCGGTTTGCAGGGCAGAAAGTGAGACACAGATGTAGAGCACAAACATATGGACACCAAGGGGGGAAAGTGGTGGGGGTGGTGGAGGTGGTGGTGGGATGAATTGGGAGATTGGGATTGACATATACACACTACTATGTATAAAATAGATAACTAGTGAAAACCTACTGTATAGCACAGGGAATTCTACTCAGTGCTCTGTGGTGACCTAAATGGGAAGGAAATCCAAAAAAGAGGGGATATATGTATACGTATAGCTGATTCACTTTGCTGTACAGCAAAAACTAACACGTTGTAAAGCAACTATACTCCAATAAAAATTAACTTTAAAAAATTAATTACAATTACATGTTCAGTTGGGGTTTTACTTTTCTAGCTCCTGCATTTCTGAAGAGAACCCTGGACTGTGACCTGGCATGGGCAGAGCCGAGGAACTGCCCTGAGATGCTGCCACCCCATGTGACATTGGTCCCCGAGAGACACCTGCAAGGCTGGCTGGGGCCAGGAAATGAGACAACGCAGAGAAGGGAGGTGATGCCAAGAAGGAAGGACAAAACGAGGGAAAGAAGCCACGTGTTACAAGGAGAGAAAAGGGCGGGGAATAAAGAACCTTTAGGGGAGTGGTTTCACAGCCTCTAGTTACTTTAAGTTCTGAGAAAAAGATCACAGAGATGAATGATTCACAGTAATTTTTCCTAACAACATGACAGGAGAGGGAGGGAGAACAGGAACGCTGGGTGAGCCAGGCTGAGCCTTTAGCTGAAGCCCAGCCCTGTTCCCCCGACCGACGGGCAGGTGCATGGTGCCGTGCACTGTACAACTCGGGGTCCCAACCTGCCCATGCTCCGTACGGGTCACGTATCACAGGCGGCAACTGTATCTACACATAGAGGTGATTTGCAGGTCAGCTGAGGCTCTTTTCCTTTGTGTCAGCATACTTTGCACATTCCAATTAACTAAAAGTTTGCACCCAGTGGAAAAGAGAAAGTCACAGGCTTGCAGAAAATGACAAAGATGGAAATCCACAAAGCAGCCCCTCCCCTAATGGATACCCATCCTCATGGAAAGACAGTCACCTCTGGCCATCCATACGCCCAGCCCCTCACAGTTGTCAGGACACAGACAAGCATCCAGATTCTTTCCTCACGCTTCCCTGCTCTGACCTGACAGACATCGGTCCCAGCCTGTGCTTCAACCCAGGACGTAGCTTTAACAAGGAATTCCAGGAGAGTGAAACTGACCAGTAAATTATCCAGTGAGGAGCCGGACTCTGTGTGTGAATGCATTCAGGCAGACTTGGTTTCACCCAGTGAGCCATCTCTCTATGAGGTGAGTCTCAAAGGAGCCAATTAAAAGAGGCCAAAAGCCAAGTGGGATGGAATTGCACAGGGGGCCACGGGCAGGGGGAGAATCAGGAAACCTCGATGCCAGGTCTTGGTGGAACTTAATGATCTTCAGGTGGTTTTCACACTTGCTTCTGGGAGGGGGGAATCCATTATTCAAACAAAATCTTACTCAGAAATTGATATACAGGAAAATGAAATAGTCCTTGTATCCCCACTGGCAGATCCTGGGGCATCTCCCAGGGCTCCACGGGACACAGGAAGCCCATGATGCAGTCTAATCACCTCATTTTACAGGTGAGGAACTGAGGCCCAGAGAGGTGGTCTTCCTCAAAATCAAATGCCTAGGAGTAGACGTTTGCCCACCACCTGTCTTGCACCCCGCCCTAGCCCTTCCGTGAGGGTGGATCCCAGGAATGGCTGGAGACAGAAACTGAGGACACAACATGCCTCACACACGTCTGCCCCAGGACTGTCCACATCACCACCCAAGGGGTAAGGGATCCACCACCAAAGCTTGAGCCGAAATATAATGCAAACGGTGCTGCCACAGAAAACAGATCTTTGAATCTGCTTCGTCTCAAAAAGCAGAGAAGGAAGTCAGGCCAAATTCACAGAAATTGTTCTTTATGGAAAAAAAAAAGAAGAAGTAACTTTAGCAGAGCTGAAATCTCAGCTCTGTGCAAAGGGGACTGGCTGTCTCTCAGTTCACAGATGTTTGGGTCATACTCAAAATATGAGAACGGCCTGTTCCCTCCGCCCTCAAGACACCATCTCACCCTGGGACCTTGGCGGCCTCATCTGAATTTCAAGACAGAGCAAACAGAAAGCATGCTAGGGTTTAGTAAACAGCAAGGAAAGGACAAGGAGATGGTTCACTGAGGCAGTAAAAGAGGAATCTGTTTTAAATTGGGAAGAAATGTTCAGTTCAGATGGCCCCTTTAGCATGCTGCCCTCCAGACCTGGAAATCTCCAAGAATCTTTGAACTTGAAATTCTTGGAAACAACAGGTCAAAGTGCAGCAGTCGGAAAAAGTGGGGAAATTTAAACAATCTGGCTCTTTGGAGTTGGCCCATCACCATCATCACCAAAATCATGAGCAACCTAAAGCATAATTAGGCTTAACTTCTAACTTTGATAGGCTATGAAGTTATGCTAGTACTTGGGACTTGTAAAATGGAAATCCGTAAATAGAAAGGCTCCGAATGGAGTTTTAGATGTAAATCAGGAAGAATTCAATCGAAGGCAGGTAATGACACAAATGCCTATAAGGTGTTCCCTCCACGTGAATCCCAAGGCCACTAATTATAAGGAGAAACATGTCTAATTGTTTGAATAGCTATTAAAAGAATAATGGAAAGAATTAAAAGGAATTTTATAAGAAGGGAAGGGTATTACCAGTGTAGACAGGCAACACTGCTTATTCCTTGTACCTGTGACTCTCCAGGCAGTCGGAGGGAAGGAATGAAGTCTGATTCACCTTTGTAAACTGTCCTCCCCAACAGTACAGGGAACCTTCCATCTCAGCCAGGACAACTACCTGGGGCAATACCATTCACACAGGTGCTAACATACGTCATGTGAATTACTCGTGTTGAAAAGTCACCCACAGAACTTACCCACACACGTTCCCTCCTCTGAAAACCGGTAACCCTCCACACACTCGCATCGGAAAGTTCCTGGGTAGTTATTGCAGATTGCGTGGCTCCCACACACCGAGGGCTGCTCTGAACATTCGTCAATATCTACGGCAAAAAAAATGTTTTTAAGACTTATTTATTGATTTATTTATTTTTGGCCTCGCCGTTCAGCTTGGGGGATCTTAGTTCCCCGACCAGGGATCGAACCCAGGCCCCCTGCAGTGTAAGCGCCAAGTCTTAACCACTGGACTGTCAGGGAATTCCTCCCAAATTTTTGTTTGAATGCAGACTCTTAAAAAAAAAAAACACCTCTTCAAACACCACTAAACATAATAAAATAGAAAGCATTTTGGCATGCAAACGGATCCACTTTAAAACACACCTTTTTATGTTCCAAAAATGATGTTAAAGAAATCTTTTTTTCTGTGCATAATTTGAGAGTGATCCGAAGGCCCTCCTGCTAAATAAATGTGTACTCCCCGCTCCCCGCCCAACCCGCCCTGCCTTTTGGAGTTAGTTGCTGAGCCTGGCGCCCACTAACATCAGATGGGCAAATACGTGTTAGAAAGACGTGCAGACAAGTCTCCAGACTCTGAATAAGGTTCCTAAACTACAAAACGTAATTAAATATGCTCTTGTTCAAAAATATTTCCTTTCTCCAACGATACCGACAAAGCAAAGTGGGGCCGCTTAAAGCCTAATTGTGAATCTTGGAACGTTATCCTGCGCTTAATGCACTAACAGGAAAACCATTAACTCATAAGATTGTGAGTGATGCTCTCCCACAGGACAATACTGTGGCCATCGCGTGGGGTGACTGGAACAAAGGAACGTATGCTCCGGAGCTGGACACAGCTAGGTTCAAATCCTGCCTCCTTTCCTTACCAGCTTGTGTGGTCCCGGGCAAGTTGCCTCACTACTCTGCCTCAGTTTCCCCATTGGTGAGTACTCACACTACTATTCATCTTGAGGGGTGAAGAAGATTACTGAAGATTACAGAAAATGGATGTAAGCCTAGCCTGCTCGAGAAATGTACCTATTGGGACTTCCCGGGCCAGCCGGCGGTTAAGACTCCACACTCCCAATTCAGGGGGCACGGGTTTGATCCCTGGTTGGGAAACTAAGCTCCTGCATGCCGCGGGGTGTGGCCAAAAAATAAGAAGAAATTAAAAACAAAAAAGAAATGTACCTATTATTATTATCCTACACTACCAGCCACAGGGGTGTTCCGATTCTAGGAACATAGCCCTCAGGTGGCCCCTGGCACTGGGGGCCAGTCTGTGGCTACCACTACAGGAAGGCTGGTTGGCCCAGATAAGAAATCAAGCTACTCTGTCATCACCTGGGTCACCTGTCCACTGATGGATTGAAATAAATACAGTCACACAAGATCCTTCTGTGCCAACCTCACTCTCAGAGTGCACAGGTACTTCTGGCATTTTTAGAACTCTTGCAGATGCGTGTGAGGAAGATTTTATAGTGGCTGAGACCACACAACCCCCTCCCCCTCTCAGCTGCCCCTCCTCAATTCCATCATGTGAATCTTCCTCATGCTCCACCTCCGATGGCCAGTCCAGCCGGTCTCTTCACTGGTGAGGCAAAAGCCCTGCTGGCTTTTTGGACTATATTGCACAAGACAGGCATTTTTGCCACTTCAGCCCCGTAGTTGGACCTATACTCAGAAAAAAACCCAAACCAAATGGCATTCAGCTTTTGAAACTACACTGCAACGTAAGTTTCTGTGACGTGTTTAAGATACAAGATCTTGGGGCTTCCTTGGTGGCGCACTGGTTAAGAATCCGCCTGCCAATGCAGGGTACACAGGTTCGAGCCCTGGTCCGGGAAGATCCCACATGCCGTGGAGCAACAAAGCCCGTGAGCCACAACTACTGAGCCCACACACCACAACTACTGAAGCTTGTGCACCTAGAGTCCGTGCTCTGCAACAAGAGAAACCACCGCAGTGAGAAGCCCACGCACCGCAACGAAGAGTAGCCCCTGCTCGCTGCAACAAGAGAAAAGCCCACACGCAGCAAGGAAGAACCAACACAGCCAATAAATAAATAAATAATAATAAAAAAGATACAAGATCTCATATCACTTATATGTGGAATCTAAAATTTGGCACAAATGAACCTATCTACAAAACAGAAACAAGACTCACAGACATAGAGAACAGACTTGTGGTTGCCAAGGGGGGGGGAGGGGGGGAGGGGGGAGGGAGAGGGATGGACCGGGAGTCTGGGGTTAGTAGATGCAAACTATTACGTTTAGAATGGATAAACAACAAGGTCCTACTGTATAGCACAGGGAACTATATTCAGTATCCTGCAATAAACCATAATGAAAAAGAATATTAAAAAAGAACATATATATGTGTATAACTGAGTCACTTTGCTGTACAGCAGAACTTAACACAACACTGTAAGTCAACTATACTGCAGTTAAAAAAAAAAAAAAGATCTCAGACCAGACTATGGCTCCAGGCACAGCTGGAAGGTTACAGAACAAAGCCCCTCCCAAGGCAGCCTCTTAACCAGCTGGAGCTGGGATGGGGGTGGAGGGATATTCAGCAAGTGTGGACTTTCCAGCTCCATCCACCAGCTGCTGCTTCAACAACACGGGAGAAAAAGATCATTCTGCTTCACTGTGTTCTGCACTACAGCTCTCAGAGGACACTACAGGCCAGATGTCTGGACACGCTGTGCAAACTGCAGGGATCCACGGCTGAGGCTCAACTGCCAAAGCACGAGAGCACACAGCAGCAGTTTTCAATCAAAGGGACAGAACACAATCACCAGGGGAAATTTTCCAAGCTTCATTCCACCCCCTAGAAGGTTTATGGAAAGGGAAACTGCGTGTTTCAAGAAAGCTTCTTAGGTGATTGGAAGGATGCTCATCCGGCACACCCTACCTGGAGAACCACGGCAAACGGGACCTGGGGGCCCGTGGGATGAGGGAGGGGACGGTCCCCTAGCACTACCCCCACCTCCATTTTGGAATGTCTACACATAAAATCTTGGAAGGTCTACACATAAAACCTTGGAAGGTCTACACATAAAACCTTGGAAGGTCTACACATAAAATCCAAGCTGGGCGACTCCTTCTCTTTCAGAGCAAAACCCTAGCCATCTCCCTGCTATTATTTCACGGTCCTTACAGTTTGGAAATACTTCCTAATGCCTAATTTAAACCCTCCCTTCTGTAATTGGAGGCTAGGACTCTAATCCATTCTTTAGTAGAAACCGTGAACTAGTGATAACTGTTCCTTATAAAAGATCACAATATCTGCTTGAAGATTATTGTTCTTATTAGTCATGATCTGGTCAACGTCTTCACTGGGAAGAGGTTTCCTTTCACATAAATCATTCCCTAACCCAACAGGAAAATCCTGGATTATTCTTGTAATCACTGCTTCCTTTTCGACTTTTTTTCAGAGTGGCTACTTTTCAACAACTCTAAGTTTCTCTAAAGTGTGTCCTTTTCATAAACATCAGGCTCTTATTGGAGAAGAGTCTCAGGATTTATTTGTTAAATGCCTTGTGCACACTCAATGAGAGACTGTGCAAAACCCTCTCTTACAGCCTCCCAACTGAGAAATATAGGGAAGCCATTCTGTCAGGCACCAGAGCTCTTGTGATTCAACTGGCAATCTCCAAATTAGCTCGCAGGGTCACTCTGCAGTGTCTAATCAAGCCCAGCCTTACTTTGAATGTCATCTATCATTATATCAACACTACACACACTGAATGACAAAGGCTCACCCTCATCCTCTCCAGAGGCACTTTCCAGGTTAAAATAATATGTGAAGTGATCTGCTTAATGCAATTTCCTATCAACAGCCCGGTGTCTCAATGCATTAACACTACGAGGCTTATTCTCGTGACCCAGAACAGAAAGTAGCCTGACTAGGAATATACCCACATTCCATGGTGCAAATCTGCCAGGGCAAAAGCAAGCGCACACAAACGCCTGTCTTCCTGGGCCAACACATCGGAGGGGTTTCCACGATAGCAACAGATTCCATCCATAAAGCATGGCTGGTTGTGCCCTGGGAAAGTGAATCAAGCAGTCCCACCACAAGCTCAGGCACCAAAACCAGAATTAGCCAGAGGTTATGGGGCAGCAGGTTGGGGTAGCTCCACGTTCTACTAATACAGTAATTCCCCTACATACGAATGAGTTCCATTCCGAGAGTGCATTTGTAAGTCCAATTTGTTCGTAAGTCCAGCAAACTTAGGCTAGGTACCCAACTACCACAAGCATCTATATACCGCTGATTTTACGCATGCTTCCGGACATCTGGGCTTGAAACAAAGATACTGTACTCCCGTACTCTATACAGTACTGTACAGTAAAGTACACAAAAGCACAACCACTTATAGAGGATGCACGCACGTGACAATGTACACCAGACACGTGAACTAACTTACATGACGGGACACGCAAATGCACATTTGCAGCTTTGAAGGTTCGCAACTTGAAGGCTTGTATGTAGGGGACTTACTGTATTCAGTTGGCTTATGAAGCTGAAGCACAGCTACATAAAGACTAAGGAGGTACAGGCTTCCGCTGGAGAAATGGGAGCACCTCATCCCTTCGTGGTGTCCATCACCATCACCATCACCATCACCATGGCCTGGGAGGTCTCTGCTCACACACACACAGTATCACAGTTTCAAAGTGGCCTGAGCCAATTTAGCCATTCAAGACTGTTGGGCTCTTTGGGGAAACACCGGGGGAACTCTGATGATCAGAGGTGAGTAGGAACTATGTCCCCTGCCCAGTGGTACGTTACAAGGGAAGCGAGTCTCAGATTGAATTCTACCACACGGACCAAGTCCTCAGCGAGCCGGCTAAACAGTGGTACAAGCTGTTCCCGTAAGTCCAGTCCCTGCTCTCCATCCTTTCAGACGTTCCAATGAGCACCTCACATAAATTTCACTCTGAAGTAACTGCAGCCATACCCCAGCAGCAGGATCTGCTAACCTTCACATGAAATCAGCACACTAAAGCTGCCATTCATTGGAGGCATCCAATGGATTCAATTCAACGGATTCCAGACCCAAGGCATCGTTCCCAAATTCCAAGGCTGCTGGGCTCCCCAGATTCTTATGCCCCAGTCATGCAAGGGGGCTGCTCATCATTCTGGCCAAAAAGACATGTGCACGCCCCCCATTTCACTAGGGAAGCTTACTTCTAGCACTCCTTGCATTTGCTGGTGAGCCCCTGTGGCAGGTTTAGGAAGCTCTGACATTCTTACCCTAGTTGCCTCTGCTATATGGACTCTTCACGGAGTCAGGAGTCAACTAACCGCCTTTTGGCAGTGGATTAAAATTTAGTAACAAACATAAATATCAATCTGTCTACGTGAAAGTATTTAAAGTGAAATCATAAGCAATAAAATAAGTACAGTGAAGACAGTATAATATACGCACTTGAGTCAGAGACTCAAGGTCCAACGTTCTAAGGTCCCCGGCTCATCTGTAAAAACAGGAATAGACCTCCCACCCATTAGGATGGCCGCTATCCAAAAAACAAAACAAGTGTTGGCAAGAATGCGGAGAAATTGCAGCCCTTGCGCACTGGCGATGGGATATAAAATGGTGCAGCTGCTGGGGAAGACACTATGACGGTTCTTCGAAAAAAATCACACACAGAATTGATGTGACCCAGCAATTCCACTTCTGGGTATATCCCCAAAAGAGTTGAAAGCAGGGTCTCAAACAGATATTTGTACCCCATGTTCATAGCAGCGTAATTCACGACAGAAAAAGAATTGAAGCAACCCAAGTGCTTATAGACAAATGAATGGATTAAAAAGAAAAGAGAGTACGTGTACGCAATGGAATAGTTCGCAGCCTTCAGAAGAAGGGAAATTCTGACCCAGGCTACAACATGGATGAACCTTGGGGCCACTATGCTAAGTGAAAGAAGCCAGATACAGCAAAGGACAAATACTGTATGATTCCACTTACATGAGTTACCTAGAATCATCAGATTTGTAGAAAGTGTTATGGAATGGTGGTTGCCAGGGGCTGGCGGGGGAGGGGAGGGATGGGAAGTTGTTATTTAATGGGAACAGAGTTTCCGTTTTGCAAATGAAAAGAGTTGTGGAGATGGATGGTGGGGATGGTCACACAACAATGTAAATGTACTTAATGCTGCTGAACCGTACACTTCAAAAGAGTTAGAATGATCAATTTTATATTATGTCCATTTTACCACAATTAAAAATAATTTTTGAAAGACAGAAATGAAAGAATCTATCTCATGAGCGTTGCTGAATTAAATCAGTTAGTGTTTGTGAAGCACCTAACACAACAATGCCTGGGTACGTCGCAGTTGTAGTCATATTATGTGTGTTATAAACAGCGCTGACTTTCCCCTCCTTTAAGCCCATGTATTCTCGACGTGAAGGGGAGTGTGGCCTTATAAATTCTACTCTGCTGCTTAGAGTCAGGGCATCTGACCAGATGAAGGAAGGGCCAGGACCCCTAACCTCACGGAGGGAACACTGAGCGTGACCATCAGTGTTTATCTCACCGGTGCTGCCTCTTCCTCGCCCCTCTGCTGTACAGGATCTGTTTCTGCAGCCCCCCACCCCACTGCCCACCACCACCAAGTCAGAGTGGACAACTGTACCGTAGCAGGTCTGTCCGTCTCCCCGGAAGCCGATGGAACACTCGCAGGTGAACTGGGTCCCGGGGCCGGGGCGACAGGCTGCATTGCTGTCACACCCATGAGTGCCGATGTAGCAAGGATTCTGAAGGGCATCAGGGGAGCCGTCTGTGAAGGCAGAGACATTGAAACCCAGTGAGGATTCAGAAACTCTTATTCCTCCAGAAACCCCAGAAAGTAAGGCAGGACTGATGACCAGAAAACCCGCCGACTCCTGAGTCACCTGGGGGTCACCTGAGGCGGGATCAGCAAACTACATCCCTTTGGACATTTGTCTGTTTTTGTAAATAAAGTTTTACTGGAAACCAGCCACACCCATTCACTTGCATACGGTCCTTTTGTGCTACAGTCACAGAACTGAGAGAGACTGCACGGCTGGCAAAGCCTGAAATATTTATTGATACTGTCTGGCCTTTTAAGAAAAACATACGCCAACCCCTGATGCCTGGAGCTACAGCTGTCAAAGGAAGGAGACAGACACCTGCCCTCCTTCTGCTTTATGGAGCTGAGGACAAACTCGACTAGCTGGAGAAGTGACCTGGGTACAGAGGGAGAATCAAAAATAACTGAAAAAGTGAAAGACCTTCACACCTAGACCCCAAATATACAGAACCCCTAGGGCTTAAAGATTTGGATGATGTGAGACCTGACACTGGGCTGTCCCACTAGCTGCAGCTCCTTCCACGCAGCCAGAAGCACCCCGAGACTAGCCCCCGCCTCTCGCAATGTGCCGTCCCCGGGCAGAAAGCTCGTTGTAGGCTCCGTGCCTGACTTTCAGCAGATTTGATTAGGATTTCCCCAGGCCCTGAGCACACAGTGAGTATCAGAGTGTTTTAAATGCCTGGCCATCCATAGGCACATGACAAGATGCTCAACATCGCTAATTATTAGAGAAATGCAAATCAAAACTACAATGAGGTATCACCTCACACCGGTCAGAATGGCCAGCATCAAAATATCTACGAACAATACATGCTGGAGAGGGTGTGGAGAAAAGGGAACCCTCTTACACTGTTGGTGGGAAGGTAAATTGATACAGCCACTGTGGAGAACAGTATGGAGGTCCCTCAAAAAACTAAAAATAGAACTACCGTATGGTCCAGCAATCCCACTCCTGAGCATATATCCAGACAATTCAAAAAGATACACGCACCCCTAGCAGCACTATTCACAATGGCCAAGACATGGAAACAATCTAGGACATGGAAACTACAACAAGTGAACTTATCTAGGATGCAGAAATAGACTCACAGACACAGAGAACAGACTTGTGGTTGCCAAGGGTGTGGGGGAAGGACAGGGATGGATTGGGAGTTTGGGGTTAGAAGATGCAAACTGTTATATAGAGAATGGATAAAGAACAAGGTCCTGTTGTATAGCACAGGGAACTACAGTCAATATCCTGCAATAAATCATAATGGAAAAGAATAAAAAATAAAATAAAAATAAATGCCCGGCCATAGGCAGCTGCAGCCCTTGGATGGTCTACTCTTTAAGGTAACTCAAGGATTATCATTCTGCTCTACCCCAAATGGAATAATGAGGAGGCCTTAGGTTAGCAGAACAGAGACAGGTAGGTTTTCTAAGAATCATAAATGACAAGACGTTTATTTCTGCCGGGAGCTATTTCAGCATAACTTTCTTCTTCTTACTGAGAGTAAGAGACGAAAAACAACATGTCAAAAGCACCGCGAGAGCCGTGCAGGCAGACACACACGACGCCCAGGCTGAGCTGCCACCTCTTACCCCTCACAGGACCAATAGAGTTGCTCAGAGCATAGCGCAAGATCCTCTCCTCCTGGTTGTACAGGACAAACACGCTGTCCACTGAGAGCTGCTGGGTGCTGGGCAGGGCCGGCCGGGAGTCGTCGTGGACGCACTCCTGGAAGGTGATGGTCTGGCGCCACTGGTAAGTGTGGACGTGAGAAGGGGCAGTGCCATCCCGCTCGGGTTCCATCACTGTGTACTCCCGGGTGGAGGATGATGTGATCACTGGATGCGGGAGGGAAGCAGGGAGACAAGGCAGGGACACAAAGGAGAGATCTTGAGGATACAAGAGGCTTAGTCAAGGGCTCTAAAACCATCAGCAGTATTCTCTGCCTATACTGCTACCAGATGAGAGATCGGACGGAACAGGATACATAAAACTATTTATTTCAGCACTGGGACTCATTCTGCCACCTAGATTTCCCATACTATTATTGATGTTGTTTGCATTAGAAACAGTTACTGCTTTTTCTCATCAAGTGCTTCTCTATAAGTTCCTAAGTCACCCAGAACCAACCCAGAGTTTAAGGTCTGATGGAAAGAGCACGGGCTTGGAGGGAGAGACACCTGAACTCACACCTTGCCCCTTCGCTCACAAGGCGTGTGATCATAGGCCAGTTACTAACTTCTTTACCCTCTGTTTCCTTTCCGACATGGGCTGCGGTGAGGATGAGATAATGTATGTAAAATTTCTGGGATCAAGCAGGCTAATACTCTCATTAAGACACACCACCGTTTACGGAGCATTTACCACGCGACTAGCAGAGTGCTAACTGCTTTTTACGGGTTATCTCACTTAGGATTCAATAAATAGAGGCTGCTATAAATAACCCTAGATTAAACGGTTCTCTGATATATAAAAATGAGACACTCATAGGTTTCAGTAGCCAATTTCTATAAATTACTGAAGAGCCGTGAGCAGATCTCAATAGAGAAAGGAAAGTCTTCCCCACTTAGAAGACAGCTCGCTTTTCCCCCATACAATGAAAATCTCAACTTCCTATTTTAAAAAAAGTATAGAAGACTCTTTATATCTGTGTGCTCTGTGGTAGTTCACAATCAAAGCCAGAGGATACATAAAAGATTAGTGTAAGTTGCCTCCTGTCCAGCTCCCACGTGCTGGGCTGCCAGAAACACCATCTGGTCGTAGCCTGACTTGCAGACCGGGGTGCTGCGGCTCCTTGCACCTCCTACTCACCCACTCGTTTTCCCCAGGAGAGCCGGAGCGAGCCACAGGGCCATGGTAATTGGTACAACCATTCTGGATGGCCATTTAATAAGGGCCTTTAAAGAGTCTCCCTGGTTTGACTCGGCACTTCTATTTCTAGGAATTCGGTCAGAAAAGAATCAGAAATGTGGTCCAGATTTATGATGAAGGTGATTATTTCAACTCATTATGAGAAGGAAAAATTGGAAATAACCTAAGCTTTAGAAAAGAGAATGGTTTACATTGAGAGCCATACAATAGAATGGTAGAGATTCATTAAAAAGTGTTTGCAAAGCCTAGAATGAAACTATCAAGTATTCACAATTTGATGCTAACTGGAAAAGTGAAGATACAATAATGTGGCATGACTGAAATTATGTAAATAGAAACTATATACTTGACTGTAGAGTATACAGTAGTAGTGCATCAATGTTAAATTTCCTGATTTTGATGAATGTACTGGGACCGTGTGAGAGGATGTTCTCGTCCTTAGGAAGAACACGTAAATTATTTAGGGAATGAAGGATCATGGTGCCTACAACTTACTCTCCAAAAAAACCATATATATATATATATATATTTATATATATATATTATGTATGCGAGAGAGAATGATAAATCAATGTAGCAAAATGTTAACAACTGGTGAGGCTGGGTAAATGATATGTGGAAACTGCTATTTTCAACTTTTCTGTAAATTTGAAACTTAAAAAGTACATACAGATGTATATTATAATAAAATTATACTGTTTTGAAATTATATAATATGGTGAGATTTTATGTTGGGATATTATTTGTGTTGGTATATATACATATGTTGGGGTATTTTTTATATGGAAGGAAAAGGCTGAAAGGAAATACACTTAATCTAATAATAATTGTGTCCTGGTTTTACATCTGTAAGTTATGTTTATTTTCTTTTCTGCCCTCAATTCTCTCCAATGAGTGTGCATGGTATCTATTAGAGAAAAGGTGATTTGTATAAGGTACCCCCTGCACTTCCCTCTCCGAAGGCCAGGAGATAGCATGAGTTCAGGGCTGGAGCCTGTGGGTGACGCTGGCCCAGGACGCGGCACTGGCCCGGGACGCGGCGCTGCGGCTCACCCTGGTGGGAGTAGTGGTAGAGCTCCGTGTAGGGCTCGATGTGCACCGAGGAGCCGAAGGTGATCTGCGGCACTCGGCCCTCCAGCTCCGTGTCGATGGTCAGGTGTCCGTGCTCGTCAATACCGCTGAACTGCTGCTTAATGAACAACTTGTCCGGGTGCCCCACAAAGGTCACCTCAGCCTGGCGGGTGAATTCGCCCCCTGCAAAGCAAGGTCAGTCTGTCACGTTGCTGTCAGGGAAACCACCCTCATGCCCACCCTGGGCTCACTGTGGGGACAGGCTCACACCTCCTCTGCAGATGCTTTAGTTTGGTTAGTAGAAATGGGGCTGTTGACACCAAGGACAGAGCTGGGACATCCATATGGCCCAACTGAGTCACGCGCAAGAAACAGAAGCTGCTTGCCAGCTGCAAACCAGCATCTGAGATGGGTGGGCTCATGGCTTGTGCTGGAAAAAGCAGGGGATGGGAGTTGGACTCCCAGCTGTGCTGGGTACTGGTTGGGTGAGCCTGAACAAGTTATTTAACCTCACGGGAGCCTGCATTTCCTGATGATGAAAAAGGGACACAGTCTGTCTTGGGGAAATTAGGTAAGTACGTTAAAACGTCCTCTGCCCAACATGAAGCGCTCCAGGATGTCGGCTGTGGGAATGACTACTGTAAGAGCTAAGCCCTGGTCAGGATGGGCCACTTGTTCAGAACAAACTATCACCAGACCCAGAAACCATCCTAGGAGCACACACTAAGGTGCTGGCTCAGGATCTCCCCTTGGTCTGGGCAGGGAGGCAGCCCCCGACAAGCAGGAAAAAATACCCCCCCTTCTTCCAGCTTCCTCCCTTTGCCACCTTTGCAGACGCCTGATAGCAGAGCTGACAGCCATTTCATGATATGTGAAAAGTACATGAAATTTACATTTCAGTGCCCATGAAGAATTTCATTCCAACACAGACATGATCATTCATTTGCATATTATCTTTGGTGCTTTCGCTCGAGGACGACAAAGTTGAAGACAGTTAGCCCCCTACGTACGGATGAGTTCTGTTCTGAGAGCGCATGCGTAAGTCCAATATGTTCGTAAGTCCAACAATGTTAGCCTAGGTACCCAACAAACACAATCCGCTATCTAGGACTGTACTGTAATAGGTTTACAATACTTTTCACACAAATAATACATAAAAGAATAAATGAAGAAAAAAATAAAGAAAACATTTTTAATCTTACAGTACAGTACCGTACCTTTCAAAGTACAGTAGTACCAGCTACATCACCGCTGCTTTTACGCTTGCTTGCAGACATCCTGGGCTTGAAATGAAGATACTGTACTACCGTACTCTATACAGTACTGTACAGTGAAGTACACAAAAGCACAACCACTTGTAGAGGATGCACTCACGTGACAACGTACGCCAGACACGTGAACTAACTTACGTGATTGGACATGCAAACGTAGGTTCGCATCTTTGAAAGTTCGCGACTTGAACATTCGTATGTAGGGGACTTACTGTAGCTGTTAACAGAGCCCGAATAGCCTAAAACATTTAGGCAAAGCTTAAAATATTTACTAAATGACCCTTTGCAGAAAAAGTTGGACAACTCCTGCTTTATAGCCCCCAGGTCCCAGGCAGATTTCCAGCTGATAACACAGGGGCAGTTAAGAAGGACCATTGTAGTAACAAAGATTTGCTGTTGTAGGGAATTTGTAAAGACTCCCTCAGCCTCCCTGAAGCTGATGTAAGTTACAAAGGACCATCCATTTAAGTCAACCCATATTCAAGGCAACACCAATATGAAATGCTGTGTAGCCAAGGACTAGGATCTGTGGATCTGGCCACAAAGCTCGACTACGTCTGCAAAGGGAAGAGCATGTGTTTGCAAGAGAGCCTGAACATCGTTATGATACTCGGGGTACACATGCCTGTGGGAGAGGGAGAAAAAACATTGGACCATACATAAGGTATCTTATACCCTTTTCAAATATATATCCTCTCCTTTCTTAAAACGTCCACATTTCAGGAAGTTAGGTATTTATGCTCTGTAACTTTGGGAGGGGTGTCTGTGCAAAGCCTACAGATCCTGCTCTCGGCAGTGTTTTCACGATAAAGCCGTGGCTGAAGCTACAGTGAGGCTAGGGGTGTTGGAGAAGGCAGGTCTAGGTAGTCAGAGGCGGCGGCTATGTACCTGTGCCCCAGAACAGCGGGCTCCAGGTCCTAGGAGCGGCCAGAGATGAAGGATGCAGACTCCTCCAGCCAAGCAGTTCCAGGAAAGGACCTCCAGCACAGGGGGACCAGCCTCAGCACAGCAATGGGAGAGGCCACCACTGCTCCAGGGAAGCATCTCCTCCGCTCCCACCCACCGACAATCTGCCCACATGTCCCCTAAAGACTGAACTTTCCCCGACGGGACACGGTCTCTAGGCAGCTCCAAGGACACTCAGCTTTCCTAAGACTCGTGAGGATTATGCTTATCAGGCTGACTTTACCAGCTAGAAATGACAGGTTCCTTTTCTCCAAGCAGATACTGAGGAAATATCAAATGTCAGTTTCAGATTAGTTGGGAATTTGGAGGCAGGCTGGATCAGTAGAAGAAGCCCCATACGTTGGGTTGTGAGGATATAGGAGCAAACATCCTTTGCTCCGCCTAAATCTATATCTCCGCCCTGAAATCGCTCCCTGATCAAAATGCAATTCTAGACAGTCTTAGTTAACGTATATTAATTGAAAAACTTCTTGATAATTTTACCTCAACACCTTATTTCCAGAGCCACAAAATGCTTATCGGTAAGTTACTTGCAGACATGGAGTTCCCTTTCCATTCACCCCAGCCCGTTAATTTTAAGGTCTGATGTCAGTTACCTGTGATGCTAAACCCATTCTTGAATCCATCTTGCTCCACGGCAAACATCCATCCAATGATGCCTCCAATAGGGGCCAGAGGAAGCAGAGAGTATCCGATGGTCTCAGGAATGGTGCTGATGGCTGTGTAGGAGCGCCCATGGTTCATTACCACGTAGGAATGGAGGTCGGTGTTCTCAAAGACAATGGGAACTTGGCTGTTCCCCACAAAGACCTTCCCTTTCACCTTGCCGTTAACTCTCTGGGGGGTACCTGAGTGAGAAATAAAGAAAGCAGCCAGCCCTTCAGAATAGAATAGTACATCTGGTAGGATCTGTACCTATAAAAGCAAAGAGCCAAACAGTGCTGGGGTAAAGGGCTTTGGGGTAAGTGAAAGCAGCTGTTCAAAAAAGGCAGCTCCTATGGCTGTGTCTATGAGCCTTACAAATTCCAATTTCTTCCTCTCTTCCACGCTGATGGATCATGTACACCAGAAAAGTGAGACCCATTGTTTGATGGAGGAAGGTCTGAGGCAAATAAAACGATCTCATAGAACAGTATCATGGGTGGTCTAGAACTAGGTGGCATAAATGTCTCACTTTTGAGAGTATCGGGGACAGAATTAGTCATTTCACTGGGACAGCAGGGCTAAACTGGATGGGACATTTGGTTGCCTGATCTGTAACACATCTTAAAGAGCATCTCCGGCTCAAACATAGGACTGCCAGTCTGAGTCCTGGACCTTCACTCAAGCCAAGCCAGACAGAAGTGGCCACAGCGGATATCGAAGGCCACACAAATATGCCCTCTGACCCAGAACCAGCTTGTGGGCTGGGGTGTGTTTGTTGTTCCATTTAGCCAACTGGGAAAGATGGGAAACTTACTATGGCATATTTAAAAGCTTTCTTCATAAATTGCTAAATAGTATATGTATAGGACACCGTCTCTGAAAATCACATTAATGATAAAAGTTAGCATACACTTAGGGGCAAATATCTGAAGAGGTGTACACAAAACTGCTACCAGTGGCTAACTCAGGGCCATATGGTGAACTTTCATTTTCTATACTATACATCTCTATAATGTTCAAATATTTATAACTTGCATATATTTATTATTGTTTAATCAGGAAAAGATAAGCTCTCAAGAAATTAAGTTGTTCTTGTATTTGAATAAGAAAATTGAAGGTTACCACATGACCCAGCAATTCCAACTCCTAGGTATATACCAAGAGAACAGAAAACATACATCCACCCAAAAACTTGTACACGGACGTTCTTAGCAGCATTATTCACGATAGCCAAAAACGGAAAGCACCCAATGTCCATCAATTGATGAATGGATAAACAGAATGTGGTATATCCATGAAATGGATATTATTTCGCTAGAAAAAAGGAATGAGGTACCCGATACACGCTAAAACATGGGTGCACCTTGAAAACATCATGCTAAGTGAAAGAAGCCAAACACAAAGGTCCCATGTTGCAAGATTCCATGTATATGAAATATCCAGAACAGGAAAACCCGTGTTGACAGACAGTAGATTAGTTGTTGACAGAGAGTGGGGATGAGGATAAACTGAGGGTGACGGCTAAGAGATCCAGGGTTTCCTTCTGGAGCGATGAAAATGCTCTAAAATTAGAGGTAGTAGTTGCAACACTTAGTTAATATACTAAAAAGAACCAAATGGTATACTTTAAGTGACTGTGTTACTTACATCTTAAAAAAAAAAAAAAAACTGAAGGAAGAGGTAAATAAGTCACCCTGGACTGTTCAGGTCTGATGTAGAAATTCTATCACTTACTGATTGTACATATTGTGTTTCTCTTCCTAGATTATAAATGTCTTTCCCACCCAACTCCCTGGCTCCGTCTTAGCAGAGGTTTCTGTGCACAGTAAGTTCTCAGTAAAGTTTGTAGAATAACCTGAGACAAACGAGCCCTCATCTGAGCATGGTCACCCGTGTTCTGAAGACTTTCTGCTGTGTTCAGTATGCCTTAGCTGCTAAACAGGGTCACTGAGGGACTTCCCTAGCGGTCCAGAAGTTAAGACTCCACACTCACACTGCAGCGGGCATGGGTTCCATCCCTGGCCGGGGAACTAAGACCCTGCATGCCGTGTGGTGCGGCCCCCAAAAATAAAATAAAATAAAATATAAAATAAACAGGTTCACTGACAAGCCAAGGCAGACTCGACACAGAGTATTTCTGCAAATAAACTATGTCATTACACTGGGGGATGCTGTGAAGTTAGAGGACTAATATCAAAAAATGCCTCCCCCAAACAATTACAGAAACAAGCAGGAAAGCCAGGGGGAAGGAAACCAAATTTTTTCCACCAAACTTGGAGTTAGAAAACTATTTCAAAAGTAGCAAGACTCCAAAAAAATATTTAAACCACAAAACTACGACGGGGCGTGCACAGAAGGTCAAAAAATGTAGCCGAGCAATCTGTCACATCTGAGCTTCCTGCCAAATGCAACCTATCGGCATTTTCAGTCTGATATCTGGCACAGAAAGAGCTAATGAGATTTTTGCTCTTTGAGAAGAAAGGTTCACTGTAGATTGTGGAAGCTGCTCCCAGGTGAGAGAAATATAAAAGCCAAGCCTAAAACAAAAGCAGCTAAGGTACACCATCCCTGGGGCGGTGGGCTTTGGAAGCAAACAGACAACACATTCATAAACGTTAAAAACATCCCCCCAAATTAATACGCAACGTATCCAAAATTTTCTTTCGTTGCTGCAGATAGTATTTAACCATCTAACTGTGACCTAGGAGGGAACTTTTTTATTTTAGCAAATTAAAATAACTGATTTCACTTTAGCTATGGCAGGGGATCTGAAAAAACAGAAAAGCATTCCTCCAACTGAGTTTTATTTAGTTGTATCATGTGAAGCAGTTGAGGTTCCTCACTAAACACACGAGGAAAATGACAGGTGACAAGTGAGGTGACTTGGCACCTGAAGGAACAAATGTTCAGTATGGTCGGTTTGGGTTTTGTTTTAATTCTGGTTTATGGCCTCAGGTTCCCATAGGTCTCCCTCTCGAAGTAAACTCTTATCCGGACCCTCTAGACTTTTGCAGAGAAGATTCTTCTGACCATCTGAGAATGTCAAGACTGGTTGGTCCTTTTCCGGGGGCAGAGCTCAGAACTGATGCCAGCCCACTGACGCCAGCTGAGTCCCTTTTGGAGTGGGCCCACAATGGGTCTGGGCTCCAGAGTTAGCTGTGATGCACCCGTTATGCTCCTCTATCACCACGTTGGGATTCCAGGGGCATGAGGACAGGTCTTTACCCGCTACATACTTTGGTTTCCACCAGCCCACTGTGGCCTTGCTGGAGTTGAACCACCATTAGGATGGTCTGAGTGATGCCAAAAGAAAAGGTTTGAAAGAAACGGAGGAAAATGGGGGGCACTGACAATTTGTGGTCCAGGCTGCATAATTTCAACACTTCAGCCTTTGTCTCACGCTATAGGGACAGCTGTGAAGATGGGCTCCCAATGGTCGTCATTTCAGAGATGGAGAAACAGCACAGGAAAGAAAGAGACCTCCCCTTATTAGAAAAAAAGGACACTCCCCAGGACCACACCCCCAGTAGGAAAATACAGGCAAGAATGGGGAATGAGAGATCAACTATCATTGCCCGACTGAAAATACCACCCCCGTTTAGAGATCTAGGTAAAGGAAAGATTTCAAAACAAGCACCAAGGGGCTTCCCTGGTGGCGCAGTGGTTGAGAGTCCGCCTGCCGATGCAGGGGACATGGGTTCGTGCCCCGGTCCGGGAAGATCCCACATGCCGCGGAGCGGCTGGGCCCGTGAGCCATGGCCGCTGAGCCTGCGCTCCGCAAAGGGAGAGGCCACAACAGTGAGAGGCCCGAGTACCGCAAAAAAAAAAAAAAAACAAGCACCAAAACAAAAACTCCACTCCTCCCCCTTTCTCCCCCTTCAAAGGGAACAGACAGAAGCAAAGTACCTTCTGCAACACACTGCCGGCCATTCCCCGTGTAGCCGGAAACACAGCTGCAACAGAAGCCGGTGGCAAAGTCCCTGCACTCTGCGTGCACAGAGCACTGGTGTCTGTTGTTGGCACACGTCTGGCGGGAATCTGTGTTGTAGCTGAAAACTGCTTGGAGAGAACACAGCACACCTGTAAGCGCTTCACAGGGCTCTGGACCAGGAGGCTTTCTGACCCTACGCCCTCAGCTGTGCAAGACCTGACATCTGCTCAGGCAATTCAGACCCAGGGCTCTCTACCTGTAGCCACTTAAATAGTATAGTGGTTCTATTATTCAAACCACCAAAGCAAATGGGTCTAAAGGGAGTTTGAGAAATCACAAGGGTGAATTCTTTAAAAATGCTATAATCCAACGTCCTCAGTATCACGGAATCAATATTAGGTGACTGCCACCCAATGTCAATCTTAATATGGCATCCATCTAATGTCGTCAGATCCGCTTCACATTTTGGGCAGGAGGGACCTTAAAATTTTTAAAAATTATCTTTTATTGTGGTAAAATATGTATAACATAAAGTGCCATTTTAACAAGCTTAAAGTAGTTTTTAAAAATTTTGACCCTTGGGCTTCCCTGGTGGCGCAGTGGTTGAGAGTCCGCCTGCCGATGCAGGGGACACGGGTTCGTGCCCCGGTCCGGGAGGATCCCACATGCCGCGGAGCGGCTGGGCCCGTGAGCCATGGCCGCTGAGCCTGCGCATCCGGAGCCTGTGCTCCGCAACGGGAGAGGCCACAGCAGTGAGAGGCCCGCGTACCGCAAAAAAAAAAAAAAAAAAATTGACCCTTTCTTCTCACCAGGGGATAAATCCTAAGCTCTTGAGTCAAAAGCTAGTTAGAAATAATTCCTCAGTCATACCTGGTCTAAAAGCCTCTGACCCAAGAAACAAGAAGAATTTCTCCCTATTTTAAATGTCTCTTAAAAAAAAAAAAAAAAGTCTCCCTCCCAGGTTCATTTTATTGGATGATGAACTAGCTCATTAAACTCAAAAATCCAGAGCAAATTAATTTGGGATGAAGTTCAAAAACACAAAAGGGGATGAACTTTTATAGGGGATAATGACCCACTTTATAAATGACTGTTATGAGTGAAGAGAAAAGTAAAGTTTAACTCCAGGTAGATTCCATGAGTCCTACACACCCAGAAGGGAATTTCCTGTATTTATAAAGATGGCGTTTGGAGCTGAAAATACTTGGGCCCTGAGCTGAACACATGTGAGGCTACTGATTGCTTAAGCCCAGCTCCCAGTGGGTCTGTTATGGTCGACGTATCTGTGGGTGACCATTCAAATCACACCAGGAATGCACTGCTGGCTACAGAAGACTGACCTTTCTAATAAAAACAGTGAAATAACTGGGATCGAGGGCAGAAAAACATCTCTTTTAAACACAGTTGGGGTTCAAATCCGGGCTTTTCTTTTTACTAGTACCAAGGAATCTACTACCATAAGCTGCTGGGACTAGCTATGCTCTCATTTAAGTGAAGGCTTCACAAATGAGAATTTCAGAGACACGTGTGTGGGGTGAAAGCAGGAGGAGACTCAAAGCTCACCCTGAAGGTAAACATATGTGCCGGTAAACGTATGCAATCCGTCTTGGGGCGACCACTCGGAGACCCAGCGATAAGAGCTGAGTGCGACGTGCTAGGTGTCAGCATCACCCCAGGAAATCCAGGGTGCCATGTGTATAAAGGGAGCCCTGAGACATGAACCACGTACTCATCATGTCACTAGGGGCAGCTTCTCCGTTTCTGTGCCTCAGAGGTAAGTAAGCACACTACCCCGGCCACCAGATACTGTCCATGCTTTGGGATACTCGATAAGAACAAACATCCGACTACGGCTACGAGACAAATCACAAGTAAGGAGAAATAAAAGTGGGTGAATAATGTGGAACTGAGTAGATGTTTTGAGGGTCTTAGGATAACTTCATAGTTGAAGCAGTTGTGCGTCACAGTAAACATCATTTAAAGGCTTGGACCGTCCCCTGGATAGGAATCTTAGTGGATTATAGGTCAACCTGAAGGGCAAAAAAATAATGAACACAGTCTAGTTCAAATGTCTTTTATAAGACAAATCAAAGCATGCTGGGGTTCCAGTGGTTTTCCCTGAAAATGTAGCCAAAATCTGATATAATACGGTTGATCACAAGATATTGTACTTTAAAACCATCCTCAAAAAGGGGATCCACTTATTTTGTAGTTTTAAACGTTCACAAACTAACTCTGAAACTGAGAGGGTCCGGGAGGAAAAATCGTCAACCATCCTCCTTCCAAAACCAAGAGGAAATAAATTTCAAAGATAAACCGTGTCAATAGCCAAAAGAGCTTCTAAAATGTTTTTTCAGGTGGGTGAATACACTACTGATCTCAGAAGTCACAAATAAGGAAGGAAATCTGACTATCAAAATAATTCTAAAGCACTTTTCTCTTTAAAACAGAAAAAAAAAAAAAGAAAGAATAATAGAAGACTTGAAAGAGGACATGTTCTACAGTCTCCATAACCCCAGCCCTAATGGCCAGATCCCTTGGAGTCTCTGAAGCCTTCGGGCCCATCGACCGATGCTCTGCAGCTGTGAGTTCCACCCCTCCTTCCCCAGGCACTCATCCTTACAAACCACCAAATAATGCGCACAGCTGACACCCCACCAGCAATGCTCCCCTGTCTGGAAACCCAAGTATCCAAGAAGATACCGCCTGCAACATAAATGGCCTTACCAACTCCTGTTTCCTCAACTTCATCCACATCTATGACCTGTGGTTGCTGCTGGGGAAACCTCTCCGCTGGCAGCTGGAAAGATCTGGTCCTCTCCGTGGGAGGTCCAGGGGGTCTCTCAGTAGCCAGGCGGCGGGGAGGCAGGTCACTGGGCACGTTGTATGTGCCAGTGTCTCCCTTTCTCCGGGCCTCATAGGGAAAGGATGTGGTGCCCGTGTCCTCCAGGCTCAGAGGTGTCACCGAGTCATAATCCTCATCATCATACTCTGCTCCATCGTCCAATCCCAGGTTCATGTCCGAGGGCACCACGCCACTGGCCGTGGCCGGACTCCCAATCTCAAACACCCAGATGCCCTGCTGCCCAGAGTTGCTGCTCCTAGGGGGAAGGACAGGCTTCTTGGAAACAGGCCAGCAACCCACAGACAGCCCCCAGCAACCAAGCAGAAGGAGCCCTGGGGATCCGTGTCAATTTGAAACCCAACGCCTGCTTCTGCCCACAGCCTCGGTAGAGGATGAGAGAGCAGATGCAGTCCTGTCTGGTCATCACTGAGCTGAGACCATCCAGGGGGATACGGTGAGGCTGTATCCAATGGGCACAACCCTAGCAAAGGCTTAGTCTTGGCCACTCGAGAGGCACGCTTCAGGGACATTTTCAGGCCTTAAAATGCAATTTATAGGAATCACTCGTCATGTGCTTTACCATATAAGCAACCTGTTGACCGGAGTCATCCATTTTCTCAGTTATTCTCTTTCCAGGGCATGGTGTGATATGATAAGAAATATGTATTTGGTCCTTGTCTCTGGTTCCGGCATACAATCCCTAAAATCCCTGTTATCTCTGGAGTGATAAGAGTGTCTTTTTGTATGCTAATGAGATGGCTGGTGGCTGGGGACCCTGGGTAGCTTCAGGATGGGGGCTGGTCACTAGGAAGAATAAGGCTTGGGGCTTCCCTGGTGGCGCAGTGGTTGAGAGTCCGCCTGCCGATGCAGGGGACGCGGGTTCGTGCCCCGGTCCGGGAAGATCCCACATGCCGCAGAGCGGCTGCGCCCATGAGCCATGGCCGCTGAGCCTGCGCGTCTGGAGCCTGTGCTCCGCAAGGGGAGAGGCCACAACAGTGAGAGGCCCGCATACCGCAAAAAAAAAAAAAAAAAAAAGAATAAGGCTTGATTACAGGGCTGGAATTTTCTTCCCCACACCCTGACTTCCACGGAGGGGGGTGAGGAGTGGGGTTGGAGAATAGGTTAATCACCAATGGCCAATGGTTTAATCAATCATGCCTATGTAATAAAAATTCCTAAGTGATGAGATTGACAGAACTTTGGGGCTGGTGAACACGTCAAGGGGCTAGGAGGGTGGTGAGCCCAGAGGGGACACGGAAGCCCCTCACCCACTCTGCCTCCCATACCTTGCCCTATGCATCTCTACTATTTGTCTGTTCCTGAGTGTATCCTTTATAACACACTGGTCATAGTAAGGAAAGTGCTTTCCTGAGTTCTGTGAGCCATTCTAGCAAATTATCGAACTTGAGCAGGGGTTCATGGAGATCCCCGATTTATAGCTGGTTGATCAGAAGTGCAGGTGGCAACCCGGGACTTGCAAGGGATGTCTGAAGTGGGGGCAGTTTTGTGGGACTGAGCCCTTAACCTGTGAGGTATGTGCTGACTCCAAGTAGTGTCAGAACTGAATCGAATTACAGGACACCTAGCTGGTGTCTGAAGAGTTGGAGAATTGGTTGGGGGAAAAACCCCACAAATTTGGTGTCAGAAGAGTTATGAGTGAAAATGGTACAGAGTTGGTTTATTAGAAATCCCAACACTGTTAGCTGTGGAACCTTGGACAGGTCTCAGTTTACCTTTTTATGTTCAAAGTGTGTAGTGAAATACAAATGATATTGAGAATCTAAAGGCATTTTATAGTTATAAAATACAATAGAATAACCCTAATCTCTACTTCTTGCACCACCATTTTTACTGTTCTTCTGTGTGTGATTGGAAGTGTTCCTATAAGAAATTATGTAAAATGACCAGCTCGTACAATGGAAAAAAGGGACATACACTACTTGGTAGAGAATACTGAGCAAAAAGATTGGGGTTAGACAGGGAATGAGGAATCAAGAAAGTCCTGCAGAAATTGGATGTCTAATCGATCTGTCTGCTTGGGACTCAAATAAAGGCAGTGCTATGCAGGAGCTTGCTTGAACCAGCCGGTAAAAAATTAAAGTATATAAACTTACAATTAAATAATCTATATTAAAATGAGAGGCAATCAAAAGGATACATATACCCCAGTGTTCACAGCAGCACTATTTACAATAGCCAGGACATGGAAGCAACCTAAGTGTCCATCGACAGAGGAATGGACAAAGAAGACGTGGCACATATATACAATGGAATATTACTCAGTCATAAAAAAGAACGAAATAATGCCATTTGCAGTGACATGGACGGACCTAGAGATTGTCATACTGAGTGAAGTAAGTAAGTCAGAGAAAGACAAATATCATATGATATCGCTTATATGTGGAATCTAAAAAAAAAAAGTAATAAATAAACCTATTTGCAAAACAGAAATAGAGTCACAGAGGTAGAAAACAAACTTATGGTTACCAAGGGGGAAGGGCAGGGATAAACTGGGAGATTGGGATTGACATATACACACTACTATATATAAAAGAGATAACTAATAAGAACCTACTATATAGCACAGGGAACTCTACTCAATACTCTGTAATGACCTATATGGGAATAGAATCTAAAAAAGAGTGGATATATATATATATGTATAATTGATTCACTCTGCTGTACAGCAGAAACTAACACAACATTGTAAATCAACTACAATAAAAATTAAAAGAAATAAAAGCAGAGGGAATAAATACTTGAAACTCATACTAGCTATGTTCTTCAAGTTATTTGAATCTACTGCACCTCTATGGTGAGAATACTATATAATGGTTCACCTTTTCTCAACCCCAGGTTGAGCGACATGATGTGAGCAGCTGTAAACGGGCCATGGGTAGGAGTATTTACACCACGGAAATAGGCAAATGCTATAAATGAGGGCTTCCCCAACCCACCTAAAGCCAGTTGCTAAGCATTTACCAGCACACCATTAAAGTGTAGAGGAGTTTTAGATTCAACTGGCAATATGAAATTGGGAGGGGTTTTCTCAGCCTTGGGGCCATAGCAGGACATAGTTTTGAATAACTTGTATTTCTAACTTTATGCGTATAGAAGAGATGGTAAAGCTGTCTCAAATGAGAATGATATCTAAAAACTTGGATACCTGTTCATTCTAAGAGTATATTCCCTTGAGTTCATCAGAAAAACAAAGTACTCCATAATGTAAAAATTATATACAAAATTTAAATCCATGGGAACATTTTCAGGTAATGTTCTATATTGCCCATTACATTATTCTTAATAAAACAGTCTTACAGACTGTTTTAAATAGTTATAGACTGTTTTAAATAGTCTTACAGACTTACAGACTAATGATAGTCTTATTAAGGGGAGAATCTACTGAAGAACAAAAAAAAAGCATACTTGGCCAAGTTTCCAAGTGATTCTCTGTCATTAGCAAATACATTATAAGCTCCGTCACTCTTCCATATGAATCCTACTAAACCTTGGCTGAAAGCAACCACTGCGGGAACTTGGTTCTCATCCTTCTTTGAGAATGTCGTATAGAACTGCAGACCATCTTCAGGATAAAGGAAAATGGCGTAGGTGCTGGAATCAGAGGAGGCCAGAACAGCCTGGAATGTGTTTCTCTGTGAAGATGAGTTAAAATTCAGTTACTCAGGAAAATATCTACAGATCTTAAAATGTGCTCTTCACCAGATCGTATCTAAAAAATACAGAGATGGCAGTATTTACACCTTATTCCAAAGAAATACTTTTGTAGGACCAAGTATTCCAGGATAATTCCACTTAAATATCTCTAAAGCTATGTCAACATGAAATTTTCTAATTAATCAATGAATACTTTCTTCATAACCGTGACCCTAAGGTTAATGCGAAACTATAGATGACACCTCCAGGTAGTGGCCTAAATCTCATGCAACTTAGCAAATTCTTACCCACAGAATTTGTTTCCACAGCCATTAAACATATTCAACCACATTCATTATTCAGCTGATTGAGCCCAAGCACCGTGCAGTAAGAAAGAAAATGAGCTTTGAGAGAAAACAAATCTGGATCCAAATCCTGCTCTACTCCTCACTGACTGTGTGACCTTGGGCACGTTACCTAACCTCTCTGAACCTTGATCTGTGAATCTGTAAGATGGAGATAAAGCCACCTACGGCACAGAAATGTTAGGAGGGCTACGTGAGCTAGCATAGAAAGGGCCAGGCACAGAGAACATATTCCTAATGTTAGTACCTCTCCTACACACCAGGCCTTGTCCTGAGCACTGTGAAGACGAATAAAAGTACGCGATCGCCGCACTTGAGAATTTATAGTCTAGGTGGGAAAACCGACATGTGAACAAAACATTGCCAAACTGGAGGATAGATTCTGTAATGGAGTTGTGTGCAGGCGAAGTGCCCGATGCTGGGAGGAGTGGGGGCAGAGGAGGCGGAAAGAACAAGCAGGAGCTAGACACGTGCAGTGAGGGTCAGGGAGAGGCCATCGCAAGCAGAGAGCACAGCTAGTGCAAGAGACTGTGGGTAAAGCAAACAAGCAAAAAGCCTCAGCAGGGAATTGCAAATCATCTGATACAGCTGCTGCAAGAGGGTGCAGAGAAGGAAGAGTGAGGGGAGATTTGGCCCGTGAAGCAGGCAAGAGCTCTGTACAAGGGGCTGGGCAGGTATCGCTCAAGTGAAAAGGATGCACACTCGAGAAATTGAAGGTTTTAAACAGTTTTCAAGTACAGCACTCAGGCAGATACAGGTGGCAAAGCAAAACGGGTCAGACAGACTTCTCCAAAGTGTGCTCTATGGGATGCAATGTGTCTTATTTGGGAGGGAAAAGGGTATGGCCAAAAGGTTTGGGGATGGCTAAATTAAACAATTAAGCAGGTTTCTGTACTATAGGACTTTCCAGAGTGAGTCACCATGAGGGAGATATAGTTTTAGCGCTTCCCAAACTTATTTGGTCTGAGGAGTCCTCTTCCTCAAGGAATGTCTGTGGGACCAGTGTTCTGTGGTACACACTTTGGGAACCACCAGCTGGGAATATCCCCCATTTAAAGGGAGTGCTTTTGGACCTTTCAAGTTGCTCTCTACCCTGTAATGCTATAAAAATTAAACAATGGCGGAGCAAATTTATTTTTCCAAGGAGAAATCAAAGCATGTCCTAAAGAGTCACCTCAGATCTAGAGATGGCTTCTTCAAATATTCCCCCCTTCCTCCAAGGGCAAGTCCAAGCTCTACACACCCTAACACCTTTCCCAACCACTGCATCCACAGAGACTCCCATCCCTGGTTATGATGAAACTTGTTTCCTGAACCACCCACATGGTACAAATGGGTTTTGTCCCCCCAACTAGAGTCTGGATCTGGTCTTTATTTCTTCACATCTCTTGAGACTGCTTTATTAGTTTAACCTATCACTTCATATTAATAAATTCTCTATTTATCTAGAAGCCACCTCCCACTATCCACCACCCAACGTAAGAGCAGCTAGGGCTGTAATTTATCAGCCCTGTTCTTGCCATGTGGCAATCTTCTCAGGAATTGGCTTTCTTTACATCTAATCGTCATTACAGCATAGATTTAAGTAGCCCTGCAGATAAGGTTTTGGAAGCTTCAGACCTGCAACAAACAGCTTACTAGATTTTGCTTTGGATGTCTGTCCAATCTTTATCAATCGCATGGGCGTGGTGTACATCAGAGTAGCACAAACCAGAAGACCAAAGTGTACAAAGCCAACATATTAGACTATTTGCCCTTGAGCCTGGGTGGGTGCTTACCTTGCCTTCCTGGGCAAGGTCCTTGCTGGGCCCTTGGTAGGGAGCCACGGATTCCCAAGTGACAACCACCACGCTCCTGGGCTTGAAAGAGACTTCTGGGAACCCTCTCTGGACACACTCCGCTGCCAACTGAGTGACAGAGGGAGATAAGTCTTCCCGATAGTAAACCTTCCCAAGGCCATCTGTCGTGTCCAAGTCCGCCAGGAAAGGGGCGACTGCTCCGAAGGTCGGTGGGAATAGCCCAGGATGGGCTTCTTCGGCTGGGGGCTCACTCATGGCAATAATGCCATTTGTGGTGATCTGTACAAAACCAAACATCATTAAAAGGAGTGCAGAAACTGACAATCAAAAATTGGGAGCAACCCAAATACCCATCAACAAGAAAACAGGTAAATAAATTCTGGCCGTTTCATACAATGGAATGCTATAAAGTAGTTTTTTTAAATACACAAAACAACACGAGTGAATCTCACCAATATTAAGCCAAGCAAAAGAATCCAGACACAGTATATGACTTCACTTACGTGAGATTCAAGAGGAAAACAGTGTAGTTCCGTTAACTGCCATTAATCTCAAATGTACACAATAGTTGCACTTGTAGAGTACGTAAAGATAAAATTATCTCAGCTCTTTTTTCCTTGAAAAAAGAAAGAAAGGAAAGGAAAAAAAAAAGATGTGCAGAAACGACATCTTCTTCAGGGAGACTGAGCTCCCGTTCACAGAATGCTGTCATAGTGTATCAAACATGACAGTGTGTCAAATACAAAAAAAATTGGAGAAAGACATGATCCAGGACTGTAAAACCCAGCATTCTTTTCCTAGGGAGGACGGCCTGGTAGAAGGAACAGGGGCAAGAATCACAGGACCTGACTCTGGCATCGTCACCAGACCTTGGGCAAGGGTCTTAAACTTCGCATCTCAGGCTTCCCAAGTGTGTGGTTTGTGGCACACGAAGGACCATTCAAACATAAGTCATCATCAAAGACTGCGTTCATTTACTCAACAGAGTAATCAGTACAAACCAGGGCTGTGCTAAGCACTGTGGGTCCACAAATAAGTAGAACCCAGGCTCTGCCTTCAAGGTACCCACAATCCAGAAAGACACGGAGATGGACTTACACAAACAGATGATAAGACAATAAGCAAACAAGTGTCGAGAAGTAAACGTGATGGGTCACGATGGTGGCGTTATTTTGAACAGATGAATGAATTAGATCAATAGCTAACATTTATTGAATGTTTACCATGTCCCAGACCTCTTATTAACATACAATCCTCAGAAGAACCCCGTAAAACTAGCTATTACTATTATCCACATTTTTCTGAGGTGGAAAATGAGGTGAGTTAATCAATCTGTCCAAAGTTACCAATAAGAGGCCTCACCGGGATTTGAACCCAAGGAGCCCGACTTCGAAGTCGGCCCTCTTGATCACTACATGTACAGCCTTCTTGAAACCAGTTATCAGTTATCACTTCTTGAAACCAGTTTATAGTCTATGAAAAGATTTCACTGTTCTTATCCAGCTAAAACCCACATTCCCTGGGAAAATGGGGAAGGGACTACAGCCCCCTGGCAGTGGGCGTGCTTGGGCCTCCTGCAAAGCCATGCTTAGAATGAGGCTTTGAGCCCTTCCCACATCCTTGTTAGTGCACAGTTCACTGGTGACAGAGAACACCACGCCAGTGATCTTTTTACTTCTGGAGTCTATGAATTAAAAACAAAAAAATGCCTAATCCAATGGGAGCGACTTTGCCTATGGCCCTAGTTTGAGCTTCAAGAGGTTACAGATTGGAAGAACACAGCAGCAAAGGGAGTTACAATTGTTCAGGAGTCCATGAGAAGGCCTGTGGGTTTTCCAGGTCACTTACTTATCCTTCCCACGGCCTTATCCTTCAGTCACTTCAGACCTCATCCCTAGAGAAGGGGGCAGCGGCCGACAAGAAGGAAAGGAACTTAAGACCAAACTCTGCAACATGCCAAGAACCAGGTAAAAAGCTTCGATGTGATGGAGCCAATGTGGGCCCCGAGAAGGGAAAAGAACAGGTTTGAGAGTTAAGTGTGGACCTAGCAAGATCCTTCCTTTTCACCAAGCGTCACGGTCTGTTAACTGTTCAGGTGACGTATTTTCCATCATCACCTGGCACCAGCACTGATTTTCTAGAATGCACGGACAGGCCGCAGAGAAGGGAGTCAGGGAAGGAGCCTCGTCCAGCTGCTCTCCTGCCCTCTTCGCCTCCACCCCATCCAAACATCTCCCAGCACAAACATCCTGATTGGGTTGCCGTGTGGGAGCGTGGGAAACGGCTCACTTTCTCAAGCCACCAGAAGTTGGCAGTTATCAGTTGCCAGTGGGAAGTGATCACATGGAAGCCACATACAGACAACTTGGTTTTAAAAAGCTGTTTTCCAGTGAAATTTAAATCAGGCCAACAATTCTGAAAATGTTCCCGGTGCCTTACATTATTGAGAAACTGGGCACAGGAATTTCTATTTTCACAAGGAATGCTTTAGGAATTGAGTTTTTAGACAAGAAGCATGACGCCCTGCCTGCAAATGCTTTGGACAAAGACCAGATAACCCTCATTAGTATTAGTAGGAAAATTATTTTTCAGGCAGTTTTATGGCACATTCAACTCACTTGTCTGTGATAATGAAGAAAGATGTCATATACAGAACACCCGGAAGTTTCATTTGATTCCTAAACTTCTTCGTAAACGTTTTCAGTCTTGTTTTTGTTTTTCTCCAAATGTAACAATTAATGGCCAACTTGAGGAACGATATTCCTTTACATTTGGGTGCCAGGCTTATTTCACAAATCTGTCCAGCTCATGATACTCCTACTGGCCTGGATCCTTTTCTCCGTCTTGTTCAAGTCGAGCAATTCAATAAAAGGGCAGGCGCACAAAGGGAAGGAGGCCAGGAGGACAGACCTGGGTACCACTGAGAAAGGCTGGGACCTGGGACCCTCTACCGGGGCGCTTGCACTTGGACCTGGACAGACGTCTCCTCCAGCAACAGAATACAAAGGAACTGTAGGGGACTAAAAATAACTGTGCGCATGCGCAGTTGGGACAAATTATTAACAATACGATACAAAAAGGCCACAAACCAATCGCCACTTCTGAGGTCCCTGGAGCAAAAGCAGGGTATTGCACATGCCCCCTGCACACAGCACCACCAAGGGGGTGGGTAGGCCACCTAAGCCACCCCTCAGGCCCGACCCACCAATCCGCTCCCACCTTCACCCCATTTAAGGGACCAGCTCACCGCGCCCCCCTTAGGAGAACAAGCAAGGGCGCCTGTTTCTTGTTTTTACCCCTCAAGCTGCAGCACAAGTCCCAGTAAAGCCTTGCCTGAGTTTTTTTGTCTGGTTTCTTATCAATTTCTACTGATTAAAGAATCCAAGGACTGGGCTTCCCTGGTGGCGCAGTGGTTGAGCGTCCGCCTGCCGATGCAGGGGACACGGGTTCGTGCCCCGGTCCGGGAAGATCCCACATGCCGCGAAGCGGCTGGGCCCGTGAGCCATGGCCACTGAGCCTGTGCGTCCGGAGCCTGTGCTCCGCAATGGGAGAGGCTACAGCAGTGAGAGGCCCGCGTACCGCAAAAAAAAAAAAGAATCAAAGGACCCAAGTCGGTAACACCATCTCCAAAGGGACTAGACTGGGCACCACAGAGAGAGTCACGCAGCCTCCTGTCCAGCTGCCCAGGGCTGTCGCCATAACAGCTGTTCACCCAGTTGCTTAAGCCAGGAAACCTGGCAGGCGACCTTGATTCCTTGCTCCTTCTCATCCCATGTCCTGTGTGTCCGGCCTCCAAAGTATACGGCACTTTCTCCATCCCTGCGACCACCAGCATCCCTCTTCCCCACCTCCTGCACCCATATAACGGGCTCTTTCTCGCCTCTTCCAGGGCTCAGCTGAAGTAACACCTAAGGGAGCCTCCTCCATCCATCCAGGGTAGGCTCCCCTGGCTGGCCCCTCCTCCTCCCTTCCCTCACGCCTGGCCCCCATTTATGTCTCCGCCTCCTATCTGTGTCCTTCCGGGCACAGACCACAGATTGTAGGGATCTCACTGACTCGTCTGCCAGCTCTGGCCGCTCTCCCCACCGCCACAGTACATCCCTTGCGGTCCAGGACCAGGTCCGTCTTGGTCTGTGCCATAGCTACAGAGCTTATCCCCTGCCTGGCACACTGAGCTCCCTCCCTTCCCAACTCCCTCCAGAAAGTGCACAGGGGAGGTCCATAGGGATACAGCCTCCCACCAAGGCTGTGTTTTTGTTTTTTTGTTTCTTTGCGGTACGCGGGCCTCTCACTGTTGTGGCCTCTCCCGCTGCGGAGCACAGGCTCCGGACGCACAGGCTCAGTGGCCATGGCTCACGGGCCCAGCCGCTCCGCGGCATGTGGGATCTTCCCGGACCGGGGCACGAACCCGCGTGCCCTGCATCGGCAGGCGGACTCTCAACCACTGCGCCACCAGGGAAGCCCCCAAGGCTGTTTGAGAAATACTGCCCAGTGAGCTTCGAGAAGGGCCACAGCATTATGTGTCCGTGGTTCTTCCGCTGGAGTGCGACACGATTTACTAAAACACTTTGCGTAAATGTGAACCGATAACTCAAGTCTGAGCAAGTCTCTAGATGTAACTACCACTTTACAGGAAATACGGGGGACAGAAGCACACTCAGAGGATAGCATAGGGATGTGACCAGCAACATCCAGAATATGGGACATCCTGAAGGACAAATACCCAGTTTCTTTAATAAATGCATGGAAGAAAGGTGAGGGGAACCTGTAGATTTCAGAAGTCGTGAGGTACCTATCGACTAGACGTGATGTGTGGGCTTCGCCTGGATCCCGATTTAAACCAGTCAACTGAAAAGTCAAAATATTTTATGAACCTATGTGATATTGGATGACATTAAGGAAATATTGTTAACTTTTTAGGTGTGATCATGATTTTGCAAGGCTTCTTTTTGTTTCTGTTTTTATTTTTGGCTGCGTTGGGTCTTTGTTGCTGCGCGCGGGCTTTCTCCAGCTGCCGCGAGCGGGGGCTCCTCTTCGCTGCGGTGCGCGGGCTTCTCATTGCGGTGGCTTCTCTTGTTGCGGAGCACCGGGCTCTAGGCACGCGGGCTTCAGTAGTTGTGGCACGTGGGCTCAGTAGTTGTGGCACAGGGGCTTCGTTGCTCCGTGGCATGTGGGATCTTCCCGGACCAGGGCTCGAACCCATATCCCCTGCATTGGTAGGCATATTCTTTACCACTGCACCACCAGGGAAGTCCCCGTTTTGTTTTTAAAAAGTCACTTTTTTAGAGATACATTCTGAAATATTTACAATGAAATAAAATGTTTGGGATTTGTTTAAAAACAATTCAGTTTAGGTAAGAGGGGAGAATATTAAGAATAGGTGGGGATATAGGTGAAACTAGACGCACCATAAACGGATACATGTTGAAGCTGAGTGATTCATGAGACTGCATCATAATATTCTATTTGTGCATATGTTTAAAATTTTCAAAATGAACTTTAAAAAATAGATAATGAAGTGATTAATCTAAAGTTTAAAGTTTCTAAAGAAAGGCAGTTAACTTTTATAGCTAAGCCCACATGAATGCTCTCTGCGAGGAGGAGGGCCCACGTTCATTGTCTGAATTCCTCCTTCCCCAGACTGCCCCAGGTCCACCTCTTCCCTCACAACCCCTGCCTCTCCTCTACCAGAGATTTTCAGGAATGTTAGTTGCACTGGGCGCGCTAGATTGTGTTAATGAGTAGAAGGAGCTGGTGAAAGCAGGTTTAGTAATTAACAGGAACCAAAAGTTGCAGATGCTTGAGGCACCAGGTGCAGGGCCCGGAGTCCAGAAAGAAACAATTATTAAACATAAGTATTATACAGCAGTCACCAGTATTATTTTCTGTTCATCACTTTGCGCCAGCTGAAAAATTACGTGGATTATAGGACCAGGTTTTAGTTTTGATATGAATGTTGGTAAGGAAAAGTCTAGAATAGAAATAGATGCGCTGGAATTTTTCTTTTTAATTGCTTGCACTTCTCCAAACTCACCATGGTGTTTCACCTACTTAACACTGCGTGCTTTTGCATTTATGGTCCCCTCGGCCTCAAAGACCCTCACTCAGCTCCTGTCCATGGCAAAGTCCCATTTCTCCCTGTGAAGCCCTCCTGCCCTCCCCAAGCAGGGTTTAGCACCAGCTCCTTTACATCTGCACCTCTTTCTATCTTTGGGCCATTTACAGGCCCAAAATGGAGTCGCTTATGCTAAGCCCCACATCACCAAACTGAGACTTGATTATAGTTTCCACTCTATATGGAATCTTAAACCAGTCAATCAGAAACCACCTGATCAGCACTAGTGAGGTCATCTGCTGGGTAGACCCCTGCCCTCCCCTAAAGAAAAGTAACTTTGCAATACTAGGACCTGCTTTTTTTGGCCAGATACCTTCCCTGTTCCCACTCCCTCCTGCCTATAAAAGCCTTTCATTTTGCATAGCTCCTCGGAGCTCCTTTCTATCTGCTAGATTGGATGCTGCCCGATTCAAATCGATTTTTGCTCAAATAAACGCTTAAGAATTTTAATATGCCCCAGTTTATCTTTTAACAGTTTGCAACTAGCACCTTGGAGTCCTGACTTAGGAGCCCTGAGTCCCAGTGGCACCAGCACATTCCTTGCTGTGAATTATGTAATAGGGAAGAACAAATCTAATTCTGTATTGGATCTGTTTCTTTCATTTTAACTTTGAAGCAATTATACTCCAATAAAGATCTATTATTAAAAAAAAAACAAAACAAAAGAATGTTGCCTGTAGCCTGAAATATACAGGACAGCCCATTCTCAAGGCTTTGAACTTTAAAGGCATAACACTTCTCCATTCATATAGAGATTAAAAAGTTGCAGAACAGAGAATAACATTTGTCCTGTTGGACGTTTATAGGAACCTTGTCACCAGACCTACATGGACAGCTGCAAGAACAAAGGATTCTGGCACCAAGAAGTGGGCACCAACCAACCACACCCCCTTGCCTTTTGGTATAAAAGAAGCCCGAACCCTAACTCAGGGAAGATGGTTCTTTGGGACACTAGTCCCGCATCTTCTCAGTCGGCTGGCTTTCCAAATAAAGTCACTGTTCCTTGTCCCAACACCTCTCTCGATTTACTGGCCTGTCATTCAGCAAGCAGTATGAGCTTGGACTTGGTAACTATAACATGGCAAAACTCTTGTGAATTTTTTTTTTTTTTTTTCTGGCCACACTGCACGGCTTGCAGGGTCTTAGTTTCCCAACCAGAGAGCGAACCCACGCCCCCTGCAATGGAAGCCCGGAGTCCTAACCACCGCACTGCCAGGGAAGTCCCAAAACTCCTATGAATTGAATGCATTCCTGAGAAAGTCTGTCTGTATTATTGAGGGCTAAAGTAATAATGATGATGATGATGATGATGTTATATTATTGTCTTAAGGTAACTCTAACCACAAATTGCCTCGCTGAGGTTTTTGGTAGCGTAATAATACATTGCTTCTTTATTGAAAGACAGCTACCTCCAGCACACTGACCAACGTAAATACCGCCCTGAATCTTGCTGACAGTTCACACTGGGAAAAAGAAGTTCCTTCAGCAAAGTTAATGTTCAGCTCAGCGTGTTACTAGCGCAACTTAACAGCCCTGTACAGAACACACCTATTCACTCACCCCAAGGAACACACCAAACAGGCTCTTCAGCCAGCTGCACCATCAATTACATCACAAAACACCCCTGGGTGAAAATGCAAGCCTCACAGGGCTAACAGTTGGAGCCACTTACTTACAATTGTTTCCACTCAGCTGACAGTAAGAGGCAACAGAGCACTAACTCACGATGAGGAAGTGGCCCCCATTTAAAAAAAAAAGCACTTCCAATCTCCTGTGCATCTTTAAAGTGAACTCACAGGCAAATGAAGCCCTGGAGAAAGTCTAAATGCAGATACTCCATACATTAAAATTATGTGTTAGATTCCTTACGTTCAAGCAAACGCTGAGGAAGTGAAACAACAGCCATCTTTTTTGACTTCAATGAGCCTGGTAGCAGGCCCCAGGGCAGGATGCTTTTCCCCTGCAACCCTGAGGGGAAAGCCTTCTTTAAAACAGATGTGGTTAAGAATACTTGAGGTAGGCACAAATAAGAAACAAATGGGCTCCTTTTAGAAATGCAAAGAGCAGTACTGGGAAGACAATGAAATTGCTTGCAGTTGCAAAAGCAAACTCCATGGGTGGGAAGAAGCAGGAACCTAAGGTAAAATAATTTAGGCCAAAGAAGGAAAGGGAGACAAACACTTACTGCTAGGTTTGAGGCCCTTTACTAAAGCTGTTTGCATTTTTTTTTAATTTAATACAACCACCCCTCTTTTCACGCATATGAAACAGACAAGGAAATGACAAGAGACTTAATTTAGCTTCATGTCACACAGCCAGCAAGTGATGGGACCAAGATTTGAACCCACATCTGGTCGAGTCCATTACCGGTGCTCTTTCTGTTATACTCAGCCACCTAGTTTAGAGAAATGGGGAGCAAAAGTCCTGTTAGTTGCAAAGCTTCATGGGATGGCTCCACAGATAGAGACTGGGCAGCTAGAAAAACCTAGAAAACGAAAAGGGCCTAAGAAAAGAAACACTTGAGAAAGAAGTCCCTGAAATAGCCTGAACTAATGACACGATCAAGGTGGAGGTTAACTGATTCCAGCCTAGAGCCCAGAGGGGACCTGGGGTCTGCCCCCCTTGAGTGGTACTTGACAGTTTACAAAGCATTTTTACTCCAGTTATTGTAGTGAACCTAGTAAAGCATGCATTAATATCATCTTCATTCTTCATTTGAGAAAAAAATGAATTTCCGTTTATAGGACTTGCCTAAGATCATACACCAGAAGTGCGAGAACGAAACTCTTGAGTCTAAATTGCAAATATTTTCTATTAACTCCACAGAACCAGAGAAATGACTCTGGCTTGAATTGGAAATAGAAGCAAAAGGATTAGCAGATAAAAACAAGGGGCAACCTGGTAGTAATAGTTAAAAGATGAGTCAGTGTTTTAAACTTAATCCAGTTAATGTCTAATGAGAGACTCAGGATAAGTTACCCATCTCTTCTGCAGGAAATTTCTACCTGAGATTATCCGCCAACATTTAAAAATGGTTGGGAGTGGGCTTCCCTGGTGGCGCAGTGGTTGAGAGTTCGCCTGCCAATGCAGGGGACACGGGTTCGTGCCCTGGTCCGGGAAGATCCCACATGCCGCGGAGCGGCTGGGCCCGTGAGCCATGGCCGCTGGGCCTGCGCGTCCGGAGCCTGTGCTCCGCAACGGGAGAGGCCAAAGCAGTGAGAGGCCCGCGTACCGCAAAAAAAAAAAAAAAAAGAGGTAGAAGTGTCCTTCAGCATTCCAGAACAGGAGGTGATCAGGAAAGGCAAGAGAAGGGCCTTGTCCAAACCCTCAGTCTCTGAGGAGAAGTGTGCCCCTCCTTAACACCTTGGATAGAGATATCAGAAGTTCACCTGTGCTGACTAGGGCACCAGGACTCCCTGAATTTGGATTATACCAATCCCTTAATTTCAACACCAGTCCCTTAATTGGAACATCAGAAATTATAGGGAAAGAATTAAGCACTTATCTGCCTTTCCAGAACAAACCATGTCAGTGTAACCCAAAAGCCCCAGTTGATGAGGGAAAGCTCTTCTTTACAGGAGTATGCCAGCTAATAAATGTAGAAAGAATGCTAGAAACCAACAAGTAAACAAGACAAAATAAGACACAATTTGGCAACCGTTAATTTAATAATTGATTCAGGCAAAGATCGTCAATGGTTGCTACAGACATTAAGTGAAAGGTTGGTAGGCAAGGCCAAAGTATCACCCCATAGCTTGCTCTCTGCTTACAAGGGGAAAAATGTAACACGACAGACATGATCTAGCTGTCATCACCTTAACACCAGCAGCTAGCAGAGCAACAACCAGACATCACTTACCTCCTGATATTACACACTATGCCATATATGGCTTCATTCATGAAGTATTCTTGTTAAATAATGTTTAACCTACTCAACAATAAAAATACAGATAACCCAATTTAAAATTAAGCAAAGGATGTGAACATACATTTCTCCAAAGAAGATACGCAAACAGCCAATAAGCATGAAAAGATGCTCAACATCACTATCATCAGGGAAATGCAAATCAAAACCACAATGAGATACCCCTTCACACCCACCAGGATGGCTAAAATCAAAAAGTCAGATAATAACAAGTGTTGATGATGACGTGGAGAAACTGAAACCCTCATACATGGCTGGTGGGAATGTAAAATGGTGCAGCCCCTTTGAAAAACGATTTGATAGTTCCTCAAACATTAAACATAGAGTTACCATATGACCTAGCAATTCCACTCCTAGGTATATACCCAAGAGACCTGAAAGCTGATGTCCACACGAAAACTGGGACACGGACATTCATAGCAGCATTATTCATAATAGCCAGAAAGGAGAAACAACCTGAATATCCATGAACTTATGGAAGGAAAAATAAAACCATGGAATATTATTCAGTCATAGAAGAACTAGGCACTGCTAAGTACTGCAAAGTGGAGGAAGCTTGAAAATGTTATGCTCAGTGGAAGAAGCCAGTCACCAAAGGTCACATGTTGTATGATTCTATTTACGCGAAACGTCCAGAGCAGACAAGTCCATAGAGACAGACAGTAGATTAGTGGTTCCCAGGGACCGGGGCAGTGCGGAGGTGGGGGAGATGGGGAATGAATGACTGCTGAAGGATACTGGGTTTGTTTGGGGGGTGAGCAAAATATTCTGGAGTTAGACAGTGGTGATGGTTGCACAAGTCCCTGGGTATACAAAAAACACTGAACTGTACACTTTAAAGCGGTGAATTTTAGGGTAGGTAAATTATATCTCATAACACTGTTATTTAGAAAATCAAGGAGGTGTAGAAAACAAGGGGGAATGTGTACATACATATGTTTGTACATTTGAGACTCTCTCTGCAAAGAGATAAAAAATTCATGAATAGTGACTGTCTCTGGGGAGAGAACGATGGGCCTGGAGGCCAGGGTAGGAAGGAAACTTCCCTTAACACTGTTTTTACAAGTTTTGTTAACCATTTGCATTGTCTTACTATTCCCCAAATTAATTTAAAAATAAAATTCTACGTGTTTTCTAAAGAAAACAATGTTTAACCTGAATATTTTCAAAATTACCAGTTTTCAGAAAATACAGAGATGGAATAACAGGCTAGACTACATTACAAAGAAACAGTCAAATGCAGAAGGTGGGACCTTCTACAGGACATTAAGCTGTGACTCTTAAATAGAGTGAGAAATAAAAAGGGGGAGCGTATTGGTCAAAATTAAAAGAGACTAGTGACTTCCCTGGTGGTGCAGTGGATAAGACTCTGTGCTCCCAATGCAGGGGGCCTGGGTTCGATCCCTGGTCGGGAAAGTAGATCCCACATGCATGGCGCAACTAAGAGTTGGCGTGCTGCAACTAAGGAGCCCACGTGCTACAACTAAGGAGCCGACGAGCCGCAACTAAGGAGGCCCAGTGCAACCAAATAAATAAATAAAATAAAAAATTAAACGAGACTAAAGAGCCAAATGTAATGCTTGTCATCCTTTGGGCCCCAGTCTGAATGACTCTAGCTATAAAGGACAGCTTTGGGGATATTGGAGAGATTTGATATGTACTGGGCATAATCTGATAACAGGAAATTATTACTGATTTTGTTTAGTTTGATAATAGTATGCTGGTTAGGTAGGGAAATGCTGTTACTGTCTTAGGAATGCACAGTAAAATATTTGGTGATGAAATGTCATGATGACTGTAATTTATTGTTACTTTGGATACATGAGTAAAGAGAAATTAAACAAATAGGGAAAATGCTAACAACAGTTACCTTTATGTAATGTGTCTATGGGTGTTCATGATACTAATTTCTCCCCTTTTGTGTGTGTGTGTGAAAACATTTCTAATTAAAAATTAAAGGGACTTCCCTGGTTGTCCAGTGGTTAAGACTCCGCACTTCCACTGCAGGGGGCACGGGTGCGATCCCTGGTTGAGGAATTAAGATCCCACATGCAGCACGGCCAAAAAACAAAAATATTTAAGAAAAAAATTTACCTGAGGACAAAGCACTTAAGAAACCTGCTCCTTAAGGGATAAGAACCAACTTTTTTCACAAGCAATGCAATGGGGAGTGTAGCCTCACACACCTGGCCCCAAAGTCTGTACATTACAGTGCTGATGAGAGACTGTCAAATGAATAAATGAATGAAGGAGGGGAAGAAGTCGGTATCCAAGGTGGCACAGTATAAAGACCGCAGAACTAGGGGTGGGAAGATCTGAGTTCACGGTCTACCTCGACCCGAGCTGAGTGTATTTTGACAAGGCCCTTAGCTGCATGTGTCAGTGTTCTTCTCTATAATAGGGGGCTCATCCTATCACCTGCCTGAGCGACCTCACAGGGCTGCTGCGTGTCTCAGGTGAGATAACATATGAGCAAGCCTCATTACACTCACCTGCAAATAGCTCTAGAACCCACAACCCGTGTCCACACAACACCGCCACCCTCCCCTGGACCCTGGCAACAGGTCTTTAGCTGTAGAATTCACTCTTCCTCCTCCACACCTCCCCTAAAAGTCCTTTACCCACAGGCAGCATCATTTTTTAAAAACTTTTATAATTAGACTACTTTTTTTTTTTTTGCGGTACTCAGGCCGCTCACTGTTGTGGCCTCTCCCGTTGCGGAGCACAGGCTCCGGACGCGCAGGCTCAGCGGCCATGGCTCACGGGCCCAGCCGCTCCGCGGCATGTGGGATCTTCCCGGACCGGGGCACGAACCCGTGTCCCCTGCATCGGCAGGCGGACTCTCAACCACTGCACCACCAGGGAAGCCCTAATTAGACTACTTTTAAGGGAGAATTTTCAAACACACACAGAACAATCACCAAAATTATCCACACACTCTAGTTCTTGCTTTATCTATTCCTTCCACACATGTGCATATTTATTTTTTCTTTTTTGAAGTATTTTAAATGAAATCCCAGGCATCAAATTATTTCACCTGTCCATATTTCCATATGTATCTCTCCTAGAAAAGCAGTTTGTCTCCAAGATGTGTTTTACGGCCAGTTTGTTTCCATGTTTCCATCAGGATCCAACAAAGTCCTTACCTTACATTTGGTTAGCTTGTCTCTTAAGCCTCTTTTAATCTATGCAGTTCTCCCTCCTTTTTCTCCCATGCCATTTATTTGTTGAGGAAATGGAAATCTTTTACAAATAAATCATGTGGGGGGGGCGGATAAATCAGGAGTTTGGGATTGACATATACACACTACTGTATTTAGAACAGATAACCGACAAGGACCTATCCTATAGCTCAGGGAACTCTACTCAATATTCTGTAATAACCTAAAATGGGAAAAGAATTTGAAAAAGAATAGATACATGTATATATATAACTGAATCACTTTGCCGTACACCTGAAACTAACGCAACATTGTAAATCAACTATACTACAGTATAAAATAAAAATTAAAAAAAATCATGTCACTCATCTAGCTTGAATCTCTAATGGCATCCCACTGCTTCATAGAATGAAGTAAGGAATACCTAGCGTTCATTCATACCTTCATTCATTCAACAGATCATAACAGAGCACCCACTATGTGCCCCGGACCCTACTCCTGGTGTGTACCTGGGAGACAGCGGTGAATAAGGCAGGTCAGACGCTGCCCTCAAAGGGTTCAGACTCTAACGGGAAAGATGAGCAACACACAAGTAAACAAACTAGTTTTAGGTGGCTATACATGTTGGGATGAAATCAAGACAGAATGCAACAAAACAACACGCACGGGCGTCTGCATGTGAGCAGACCTGCGTGATGGGACGGTGCAGAGGGGAGAGGAGTGTCTACACCTGGGTGGGACAAGCTGGCTGTGGCCGAGGAATAGAAAGTGGCTGGTGAGGCTGGAGCCCAGCACGTGAGGACAGCCAGGATAATAAGGGATGACGGTGGAGAGCCAGCGTGACTGTACCATCACCACACGTGGTGAGAAGCTGGATGTCATTAAGTGCAAAGGGAAACACCTGGAGGGCTCTGAGCTGCAGTGTCCGGGTCTGACTTAGCTCCCGCAGTTCTTGCACCACTGCCCTCACTCACACTGGCTTTCATTCTGTCCTGAAGACATGCCAAGCTCCTCCTCTCTACAAGCTCCTGGTCTCACACTCAGAAACGAGGCACCATTCTGCCCCTTCCCCTTTTCACATGGCTAACCCCCTACCCATGCTTTAGTTCCAGGTGGAGAAGGTCTAGCTCAGTTTCACCACAATATATGATCTTCTTCCTCATAGCACTTATCACAGTGTCATTACTAGTTTAATGTCTGTCTTCCTCACTAGACTGTAAAGAGCAGAAACAACACTGCTCTGGTTTCAATCTCTATCTCCAAAGCCTAGCACTGGTCCTGGCATGTTAGGCAACAAATTAAATATTTGTTGAATGACTAGATGATGTACCTCAACATTGCACTGCATTATATGAGAAATAATAACCAGTGTCCTGTACATAGTAAAGGTATATATTCAACACCTGGTCACTTGATCAGAGAATACCAAAGATCCACGATAAAACGAACCTTAGAGATAATCTTATCAAACCTCTTTGTTTTATAATAAGAGAGGTCTGGAATAATAAGAGGGTGAGATATGAAGTGACTGGACCTCAGTTATAAATTGGTTAATCAACCTGATTCATCAATTTCACTTTAGCCCCCATTAGAAATTAATACTCTATCAAGTATTCTGCGACTCAGCCAGGGCCACTGTTAGACCACAGGGCGCCTTTGGGCAAATTAGAAGCAAGTACCCCTTCCTGTGAATGGCCCCAGGCCCATGCTGAGGTTCAGGGCTTGGTGAGTGGCCTGAGGGCTGGACTTTAGCCGGTTTGGCCCCTCAGTCAGAGCCTTGTGCTGCAAACCACCTGCATAACCATGGGTGGTGGCCCCGGACTTAACGATAAACTTCCTATGTGCCAGTAAGTGTGGCAGGTCCACGAGTGATGTCAAGAGGAATACCACACAATCTCAGGGAGCCAGGCCGGCCTGCAGCTCAAGACTAGGACGGGGCTGCATGTACCCTCCCATGAAACCTGCGCCTCCCCAAACAAGTCACGGCACCATGTTGAATATGGAGAAACACCTATTTAACTTGTAGTTTGCTGTCAGAGAACTTAATAACAATGCCAAGAAATATGAGAGAGAAGAAAAGGCTGGAAAGGCCAAGATTAAAAAGGCCATTTAGAAAAGCAGTCCAGAAGTGGCAAGAATACACATTGAAAATGCAATCCACCAGAGGAAACAAGCAATTAATTTCTGGAGTGTGAGCGCTGGGGCTCCTGCTGTGGCAGCAGGAGTTCAGACTACGGGCAAGGTGACAAAGTTCACGGCCGTTGGTTGGCTCTGCAGATGCTACATGGAGGGGTATGAACCTCCATGAAAAGATGTTTGTCCCGATGGACACGTGTAAACACCAACTGGAAATGCTGAAGGTTCAAACGCAACAAAGGGAAGACATGATGAGTCACTCCACAACCCTAACAATATACCACAAAACCAAGTGGATATGTTGCTTCAGGAAATGGCAGATGAAACTAGCCTTGATGTCAAATGCAACTACCACAGGGTCAGTAGGTTCTATAGGCACAAGTGTTGCTTCAATGGAACAGGATGAACTCTAAGAGACTTGCTTGTCTGCATGATCAAGAGTAAGTTACAGGGCTTCCCTGGCGGCGCAGTGGTTGAGAGTCCACCTGCCGATGCAGGGGACACGGGTTCGTGCCCCGGTCCGGGAAGATCCCACATACCGCGGAGCGGCTGGGCCCGTGAGCCATGGCCGCTGAGCCTGGGCATCCGGAGCCTGTGCTCCGCAATGGGAGAGGCCACAGCAGCGAGAGGCCCGCGTACCGCAAAAAAAAAAAAAAAAAAATCTAGCACGAGGGACTTCCCTGGCGGTCTAGTGGTTAAGACTTCGCCTTCCAATGCAGGGGGTGCAGGTTCGATCCCTGGTCAGGGAAATAAGATCCCACATGCCGCGCAGTGCGGCCTTAATAAATAAATAATTTTTTAAAAAAGAATTCCTTGGTAAGGTTGGTGGAATAAAGCAAAATTTTCTTTCTTTTTTTTTTTTTTTTTTGCCGCGCCTTCCCCATCAGGGATTGAACCCATACCCCCTGCAATGGAAATGTGGAGCCTTAACCACTGGACCACCAGGGAAGTCCCTGAAGCAAGTTTTGAAGAAAGTCAGTGGCCTGTATTGGCAGAGAAGGTAGGGTAAAAATAGGAAGAACGTTAGAAGATCTTAAGAGTTAAATTTACCTTACTTAAGGAAAGATTCCTATATGTAAGTGGTATAATGAAAATCAGTTTGTGGAAGATGTATGTGGTGTGTGTGTGTGTGAGACAGAGAGACAGACAGACAGTCATGAGGAAGGGAGATGAGGAGATGCATCAGGAGAGCAGTATACAATCTTTTTGCTTCCAAGGATATCCTTTTATTACTTTTTCATAGCCATAAAGAATTTTATTTCCCAAACTGAACTTATTGAACAATAACTAATTCACTTCTCCATGCTTATGAGTCAAGACATGAATAACATCATATGTAATCAAATCATGTACTAAATTTAAACACTGGCCCACTCCCCTCTCGTTACTCAGGATGGGGTCCAAAGAATGACTGGTTTCATCACTGGGATTGTGCTGATTTAAAAATAAAGAGATTACTCCACGTGGAGAATCAGATCTTATCACGCAATGGCCCACAGGATCAAGTTAGGAAACCAAGATGGCCCCTCGCTCCACCATGGAATATTCCCCAGCAATACCCTCTGCCTTGGAACAGCTCTCAAATTAAGGCAGAGGCATACGATGTCTAGATACCATCAAATCAGCAGCTCTTGAACATTTTGGTCTCAGGACCCCTTTATATTCTTAAAAATTATTAAAGAACTCCCGGAATCTCATGTTTATATAGGTTATATTGATCAATACTTATCATACCAGAAATTAAAATTGAGAAAAATTTAAATATTTATAATACTTAAGTAATAATGAACTCATTCCATGTTAACATAATTTTAAAGAAAATAAAACCCAAAAGTACCTAGGGAGAGAAGTGTTGTTGTTGTACATTTGGGCAAATCAATTTGATGTCTGGCTTAATGGAAGATAGCTGGATTCTCCTACCTTCTACATTCAATCTGTTGTGATAAATATCACAACACATGTAGATATCACATATCCTGTAGCCTCTAGTGAGCTCCACTATATACACATGAGAGCACGGGAGTAGAAAAAGCAAACAACGTTTTCTTATTACCAGGAAAAGAGTTTTGACCTTGTGAATTTCTTGAAAAAGTCTCCAGGGCGCCCAGGAGTCCCCAGACCGCACTGTTAGAACTGATGAGTTGGGTCATCACTAATCGTACCCTTTCCAAGGGCTCCAAACCCAGCTCTCAGCTTGTTCCCTGCTTTCCTACTTCCCCTCGTAAACCAGTGTCAAGGCTTCCATTCACCTTCCAACCTAACTGCTCTTTTGAAGGTCTACAAGCTCCAGGGCATCTCCACGTTCTGGTCCCCTTCTTGGTCTCTAACACCACCAAGTCAAACCTGGACTAATGCCTTTTCACTCAAGTCAGCTCTGCCAACCATCTCGTCATTCACTCACGCCTCAAGACCAAGAACCTCTCCCTCCCTGCCTTCTCCTCCGCGTTCCACGTGTGACTGGTCAGAAATCTTGCCGATGCATCTTAGATCAACTCAGGTTCACCGGCTCCTCTCCTTGCCCCATTCCTGTACGCTCTAATTCCTGCATATCTGATAAATCAGTAACTTATGGGACTGGTTTTCCTGCTCCCAAACTCTTCTTGTCCATTTGTTCATGCTGTCTTGCAAACCACTGCCAGACTTATCTTACTAAAGACGGGCATGCCTTGTGACCAGCTACAGACAGTATAACCCAGCAACCACTAACCTTCCAGGAGCCGTCTTTCATGACCCTCCAGGTAATGTATTGCATCGTTTGGCTCCACATCTTCAGCTCTCCCTGTATCCATGCCTGTTACCACCACGGCGGGGGGCGGGGAGGGTGATGACCTTCCTCACCCATTGACTCTGGGCTCAGCCATGAGACTTGCTTTAGTCCCTGAGATGTTAGGAGGCATGACCCAAGGGAAGGCTTGGAAAAGCACTATGCATTTCCACTTACTCTTTTATGCTTCTGACATCTCCATGAAAGAGGACATGCTTAAGCTGGCCCCCTGAAGCAGCACCATCCAATAGAATTTTTAGTGGTGATGGATACATTCAACAGCAGCATTGTCCGATCTAGTGGCCACTAGCCACTAGTGAGAGTGTTGAACATTTGAAATGTGGCTAGTGTGACTCAAAAGCTGAAATTTTAATATTATTTCATTTTAATTAATTTAAAATAGCTATACATGGCTAATGACCATATTAGGCAAAACAGCTGTGGAGGTTGAGACACCTCCCTCCCCCACCACCTCCCAGAGCAGAACCAGATCATCCCAGTTGCTCCTGCTGAAGCCACCTTAAATCAGCCCACCACCTGCAGATTCCAGATACATGAGCAACTAGTGCTTATAGTTATATGCCACTGACGTTTTTGTGGCTGTTTGTTACACAGCAAGAGCTAACTGATACATTTATCCCCTGACCCTACTGCCTATCCCAGACTGAACCCTCCTATGCCCACAAAAACACTCTGCTCCAGTGGGGTCATATTCCTCACTTTCCCAGCATATGCCAAGCTTGTTCCCATCCTCATGCATTTACCCCTGCAGTACCTCCCACCATGAATGGCCTCTCCATTTCCCCCTCCGCCTACTGAAAATGGACCTGTCTTTCAAGTCTTAAATGTAACCTCCTCTGTAAAATCTTTCCTCACTACTCTAACTCACAGCACTCCCTTGGGTCCATCACGTGTTTTAGGTCTGATGCTTGAAAGCATTATGAGTCAGACACAGATTTGGGCTGAAATCCTAGTTTGGGTTTTTTTTGGGTTTTGGGGTTTTTTTTTTTGTGGTACGTGGGCCTCTCACTGTTGTGGCCTCTCCCTTTGCAGAGCACAGGCTCCGGACACGCAGGCTCAGCGGCCATGGCTCACGGGCCCAGCCGCTCCGTGGCATGTGGGATCCTCCCGGACCGGGGCACGAACCCGTGTCCCCTGCATCGGCAGGAGGACTCTCAACCACTGCGCCACCAGGGAAGCCCTAGTTTGGGTATTTTTAACTGATGCGATGGCCTTGGGTAATTACTAATTATTGTTATTATTTCTTCATCTGAAAAAAAGGGGGCATGCTGTTTTGAGGATTAAATAATGTAAAACTAGCAAGTTCCTGACACATGTAGATATACTCATCCAATAATCACTTTCCTTCTCAGTGGGTTTCCTTTCATTTTCTTAATCTAATGCCCAGAACAGTACAGACCATCTAGTTCATGCTCACACTTCCTGTCAATTCACCCTTTCACTCAGGGCCATGTGAGGGTTTCCATCAGCTCAAAACAGCATCTACAAAACTACAAATAGTGGTGGGTGCTGTGATGTGGCACCAGATCCTCATTCAGCTCCTGGGAATGCAGTCCTCAGCCCTCCTCTTCGATAACTGCCTCCGTGGAAAAAACTGCCTGGGTCCAGGGCAGCCCTTATGGAATCACTGATCACTGTAAGGACATGGAGATCCATCCCTCTCAGGAGACTTGAGAGAGCTCTGAAAGGCCATCCTACCCCCAGAGCTCCCAGGGGACTGGCTGGATGCCCTTGCTGGCCTGCACTGCAGCTCCACTACTCCGCTCAATCTTTCTTCACTGCCCTCCCTTCTACAATTGGGGATCTGCGAAGCTCACCCTAATGAAATAACCTACCTGCTAATCTCCATCTCAGAGTCCTTCCTGGGAACCCAACCTGAAGCACAGAAATAAGATGCAAAGAGAGCTCTGGGAGTCTTTCTCACTGAAATGCAGATTAAAAACCCAAACTGGCTCAGAAGGTGTGGACTGACAGGAATCACTTTTTAGCAATCGATTTTCTAGGTCTTTAGACCGTAATGTGGTTAGTCTGATGCCACAAGTAAAGAAGGGCGGAGGGCCCTAATTTAACATAGGGGTTCATGAATAGAATTCAGTGGGTCTGTTAACCTAGAGAGAAAAAGAAATTTCATTTTAATTTTCAGTAACCCGTAACTGGTATTTAGCATTTCCTTCCATTATAAATGTAGGCAACAAAACACAGTAGTATTAGCACTTAATGACCTTGCCACTAACAGAAGTCACAGATATTCTCCTATTATAGTCACAGTAGGCGTCTCTGAATATTGTTTACAGTCCCCATGACCTTGAAAGTTCCAGCATTAGCTGATCGTACACTGGATCCACTGCTACACCTTGCTATTTAATACGGTTAAGAAGAAAAAAAACGCATATATTACTTAATACAATTTTTAAAAAATATTTTAACTCATTTTTCAACAGAATTGGTCTCCTTGGCAATCCTGTGGATTTCATCTTATGCATTTAAAAACCTAAGACAGGGTTTTACAGGCTACAGCAGACTGTGCAAGGAGGTCAGGGCAGTCAACCAACAAGGGGACACCCTCTGTCGGTGGAGACTTCGAGGACTCATTCTTTTTGGGCAAAGCCGACAAGCTCCACGTGGGTGCTGTCCCGGGCGAGATCTGCCCCGGCCAGAAGACGAGCACAGCCATTTCACCGGCAGGACAAGCTCCAGCCGCTGATGGCGTTGTTCCCTCCACTTCTGGAATGCACACAGCTTTATATGAAATCCACATGGTGCGCGGCGGCGGCAGGCGGCGGCACGAAAGGACTTTACCAAGTTGACAGCGTCCCCGAGCCCGGCCAGTTCAGAGAAGGATCCAGAGAGCGAAAGGTCCCTGTCCCGCTCCCCATCTGGCCGCCCTCCCCCCGCCCCCCATGGTGACAGTGCTCGGCTACAGGAAATTGGATCACCGGGGCGCCCTTTCCCAGCCCTTAACTCTGGACTGAGAGCAGAATCATTGCCAAGGCATATCCGGAGTCCACACACACAAATGCAGGGGCTGTCGGCTACATTCCCGGGGCGGAGAGCCCGGTTTGGCGGTCTTTTCCTGCCCCGGCACCTACGGCAGTCGCAGGGCCCGCGCGCCGGCTGCAACCCAGCTCTGGCCTTTGCCCCGCGCCCGCGCCTGGTCCCAACCGCACCGGGTCCTGTCCCCAAAAGGCAGGGGACAATGGCGAGACGCGGACCGACTTCTCGGAGGTGATGCGGTCCACAGCCGCCGGGGTGGAAACGCCACCAGGGTCCCGGGGTCCGGGGTCGCGGGGTCGCGGTGTCCCAGAGTCGGGCAGGACGCGCGCAGGGCGGCGCAGACGGGACGAGCTCCCCAGACCCGAGTGCACCTCGGAGGACAGTGACCAGGCGGCGGGGAGGTGTCAGCGGGCCGGGAGGAGGCGGGAGCCCCCTTGGGCTTGGAGACCGAGCGCCGCACCCCGCGCCCCGGCGGCCTGCGGGTCTGGGTCCCCGCCCACGACGCTCACGTCCGTCCGGCTCCGCGGGCGCCCCCGGCCCGCCCGGGCCTTCCTTCCGACGCCGCGTCAGCCCCCCGCGCCCTCCCAGACAACTGCCCCCATCTCCCGCCCGGGGTCGCACTCACGTAGACCGAGTTGAGGTCGGATTTGTCGAAGAAGCGGAGCGCAGTGCTCAGCTCCAGGGCTGGGGAGACGCGGTCGTCCCCGGCCTCCAGCTCCAGGTCCCCCTGGCCGGGGCCGAAGGGAAAGAGCTCCTGGCGGCTCAGGCAGCCCCCGGGCCCCGCCAGCAGCAGCTGCAGCAGCAGCGCCCGCGTCCACGCAGCTCCGCTCCGGCGCACCGCGGCCAACATGTTCCCGGACTGCCGTCCCGCAAACCGAGGGGCTCTGCGGCCGGAGGCTGAGGAAGGCGGAGATGTAACCGGACGCCCCTCGGCAGCCCCTCCGCGTATCCCGCCTCCCGAGGTTCCCACCCCGGGAAACAGGGGAGGGAACCGAGGGAAGATGGGGAGGGCCCCGCCCCGTCCACAGGGCGCGCCGCGGAGGCTGCCCAATGGCCGCGAGGGGGAGGGCGAGGGGCGACACCTAATCCCCTAGCCGTTCTGCCCGGGTAGCCCTCCTTCCCCGCGGGGTGATGGGCGCTGGTGGCCGCTATTCCCGAAACCAGCCCAGTTCCCACCGAACGGCCCCTGCGGGAGTAAGAGCAGAGGGCCGGGCTCTGCACCATTATCCTCGGCCCAGGGCTAAGTCGTGGAGATCGGGCGACGCGGAAATGCCCTGGATTCGGGGACACAGTCCACCCCAACGCTGCTTGGTGGCGTCCGGAGGTCGGACATGGTCAGGCTGGTAGGAAGAGGGAGGAGTAGGTGCTGAGGATCAGCAAGAAGGGATCGGGCCAGGAGCATGGCCATTTACTCATCCCTCCATTCTTTCAGCTTTATTGAGTGTGGGAGCCTATGCTTGGTGATGGGAACTTCGGCCAGAAGTCGGGTCCAACCCCCAAAGTCATGAGTGTACAACAGTGTTAGGCGGGGTGGAGCCCCCAAGTGATAAAGGACATCGGGAATGGAATAGCTGGTCAAGGATAGCATCTTTGGGGATATGGAAATCAAACCAGGTCTTCCGGAAGGCATAGAATTTCACCAGGGGGCTGCAGGAGGAACTTTCTAGAAGCTGGAGGGCTGAGCTGTGGGTGGATTCAAGGTGCCATTCCCCGGTGGAGAATTCGGGAAAGGAATTCCCGAATTCCAGTTCGAAGTAAGTTTAATACTAAACCTAGGAATTTGAACTCGCTCTAACCCTCACAGGAGAACTATTGAGAGTTCTTGACAAAGGAAGATAAGCAACATAAGTGGTATCCGAAATAATCCGTTGGTCATTAATTTGGCACTGGGTTGAAAGAAGAGACACAGAGGTCATCAGAGGATCGCTGAAAGGAAAAAAAAAAAATAGGGATGAGGAAAGAAAAGTGGAAACCGAGAAGAAATGAATCTAAAAGGCATTACAGTGAAAGAAGGAATAAGACCTGATTATAAATTTGATATGGGGGATGGGGTGAGAGGAGAAGAGTTTAAATTGGGTGGAAGGTTTTGAGCCTGGAGGATTGCAAAACATGTGTTGCCTTTTGAAATCAGGGAATGGGAGCTGGGAAGTTGGGAGTTGGGTATGTGTTTGATGTCAGACCTGTTAACCTGGAGGGGTCAACAGGGTATCCCCCATTGCCTGTTGCCCACTAAAATTAAGGACCTGGGACCCAGTTTGGGAGAATTCTCCCAATAAACAGCAAGTTCTGTATAATGTTTAAGGAGCATGAGTCCAGTAGAAAATATGAAGAAAAAGCCAACGAAATACACCATCGTTTTGCAATCACAATACCCCTAGGAGACAGAAACCATCCCCACTTTACAGAAGAGAGACAGGGACCCAGAGAGGTTTAAATCACTTTGCTAAGGTCGCACAGCTGCAAGCCTGCCCGGGACCCAGGGTGGTCTGGTTCCCCCTTCACCACTACACCAAGTGGAGTCATTATTGCTACATTTGTTTCTCTTGATGTTAAAGAGCAACTAACGCTGCCTGCCTGCAATCTGCTGCCAGATCCAGTGGCTTTTCTTTCAGTTCCCTCCCAGAATTGCAGTGCCCGGAGCCTGAAGCCTCTGTCCTGCCCCAGAAGGACTTCCTACTCTACCCCATGCCATCCGTAGCCTCAGCTGCTGCACCGCCCGACTCTGGGCTTCTGGGCCCCAGCTCTGCCCCTTCCAACGGAGAGAACTCCATACAGAGGCTCTTCTTTCTTCCTCTGTGCTCACCTGCACAGGCCCCAGTTTTCCCAGTGTGTGCTCAGCCAGCCCCATCCGGCCCGTCCCTCAGACTCACCCCCTTCCAAACCCCCATCCCACCTTCTGTCTCACATCAGAGCTGACTCTGAAGCTGCTGCCTGTCCCTGGAATGCTCTCACCCCCTCTCCCGAATTCTCTGCCTTTTTAGTACTCAGACAGCTTCTGAAACTCCTATTGGTCGGTGGAATTTTCCTCGGCTAATACAGAGCAAGAGCTGTTCTCCACGCAGCGGGTAGCTTGGAGTCCAGTCTGGCTGAGGCCTGGGCTCTGCCATTTACTAGCCCTATGAACTTGGGCAGGTTTCTATATCCTCCTCATTTGCATGGGATGTTCATTCCCACAAACAAAGAATCGTTATGGGAATGAAATAAGATGATCCCTGAAATGCTCCTAGCACAGAATCGGAGCATAAAGGAAGTACTCAGTTAATATTAAGCCATCATTATTATCTAAATGTCTGTTTTTCATGACTCTTATTATTTCCACAATTAATAAGAATCCGCTTTGTGTCAGATACTGTAGTAGGAATTGGAAATACGAAGACCATTAACTCATAATCCCTTTTGTAAGCAGCTCATAGCCTACTGGGAAAGACAGACACAACATTAACACAGTGGGATGTTTAACAGAGACACAGAGAACAACAGCGGATGCTCCTTGTTGAATGCCTGCTTCTGCTAGATGCTTTATGGAGCATCGAATTTAATACTAATAACAATTGCACAAGCTAGTAGCTTTATAGTAGCTGTAGGGAAAATGAGATCTGCAAAAGTTAATGCGCCCAGTTTCACACAGTGGAAGAGCCAGGATTTGAACCCCAGTGTATCTGAAACCAAAGTTGATACTCTTTCTACCACACCCTCCTGCCTTTCTGTAGAAGGAGAGCTTTCTCCCTCAATTTCCAGCCACAAAACATATTTGCTCCCTTGTTTATACACAATGTTCATGCTCTGTTTATGTATGCTTCTGTTCCCTAATTTCATTAGTATAGTCTTGCTTAAGTTAGTTTGTATATACTGTAAACTATCTGTCATTTCCTATTTATAGCCCTGCACTCACCACACGTTGCCTGGTGCTCAGGGGACATGACATCTATGCTGAGCCTCCCGTTAGGACAATGTGGGCCAGGTGCCAGCCACTCCTTTAGAATTTATAGTTTCAACATTTAGTGTGTAATCATAATCTTCATCATAGAATATTTAATTTCATATTTTGCTCTGGTCATTTTTTAAGTGTATTTAATACCTAGATGTTTTTCTCTAGTTGTTTTATGCGGGGTTTTTTTTCCCCCAGATATAAGCTCTTTGGGGCGAGGATCAGTTATTCTGTTTCTTTTCCAAAGTTCACAGAGCCTAGCACGATGCTGCATGCACGTTAATAAAAGTCAACAGTTTGAGAATTCAATAGTACTTTTAAGAATCATTTGAGGGACTTCCCTGGAGGTCCAGTGGTTAAGACTTCACCTTCCAATGCAGGGGGGTGTGGGTTAGATCCCTGGTTGGGAAACTAAGATGCCACAGGGCAACTGAGACTGCGTGCTACAACTACTGAGCCCGCGCACCTCAACTAGAGAGCCCGCGTGCAGCAAACTACAGAGCCCACGCGCCACAACCAGGAAAGAGAAAACCCGCACGCCACAACTAGAGAGAAGCCAGCACACAGCAACGAAGATCCCAAGTGCCACAACTAAGATCCGACGCAGCAAAAAAAAAAAAATAATAATTTGATATCTGCAGTAGCAATATGCACCCACAATTAAATGACTATGCCAGTTGTTTCTTTTTCTTTAAGTTAAACCCTACTTTTGAGACATGTACTCTTTCATTGACTGCTGTGATGGGATAAGGCAAGAAGACAAAATTTAGGAAGCAGGCTATACCTATAAGAAGCCAAGGTAACTTTTCTATTTGGCTTATTTCAGACAAATGTCCAGGCAACTGAGTGGAAAAATAGCTCAGTTGTCTATTTCACTGAAGGAGACGTCTGTTACAATCTCACTCTCCTGTGAGGTTTGGCCACTGACCACATATGGCTATATTTATTCCTTTATTTACCAGACGTCATGCAGAGTTCAGCGTATCAGTGTTTCAATTCCAGGGGAATTCACTTAACTCATGAATAAGGTGATTGCTATTTTAAACAACTTAAGCTCAACTGTTATAAGGATATCCTAAGTTAAGTGACCATCCCTACCAAAGGATGAGAATCAAGCAGGATTTGGTGCTCAATTTATTGTATTCTCAAAGGAGATTTGGATAAAAAGTACTCGGGGGAAACACATTATGTCCATCGATGTGTTTGGTTTGGAAGATACCACAGTTTTCTGGATAAAGTTTAATCCTCCTATTTCTACATCCTGTTTTCATCTGGATCGTTTGCTGGTTCATTAACATCAGACCTCCAGCATAACCTGCCTTTTTTGTTGTTTTAATATTTTATTTTGATTTATGTAATTTGCAGACTTACATAAATGTTGCAAGAGAAATACAAAAAGTTCTCATATACCCTTCACCCAGATTTCTTCTTAAAGTTTTACCGTAATTGCTTTAATTCTGTCTCCTTTCTCTCTCTCTCTCTATAGATAAATAGATAGATATACACACACACATTTTTTATCTAGACTATTTGAGGATACGTTTTAAACATGATGTCTCTTTACCTCTGAATACTTTAGTGTATATTTCCTAAAAACTGGAACATTCTCTTACATAGCCACAATACAGTTGTCAAAATAAGGACATTAACACTGGAGTTAACTTTGATCAGTTGATTACAGTGTTGTCTGCCAGATTTCTCCACTTGTTTTTTTCCTAAAGTAAAATTAATTAGTAATGTTTCCTTAAGCACCAGAATGATTACTTTTTATTAATAAAGACTTATTATCTTTCCCATTTTCAGGGTTTGTAAAGCATCTGCGTATATTTAATTCCATTTCCAATCACTGTTTTTCTAATTTTTCACTTCATACCGTTTTTCTTCTATATTTTTTTCTCTCCAAAATAATTTGTGAGAGCACTTTTATAACTATGTCATGTTCCAAGAAAATGTTCATGCCAAGATAGTACTACAGAAAACTTAGGTGATTAATCCAAAAAGCTTATATTTATGGCTTCTCAGCTGCAGTTCACAATTTTCATATTCCAATAATGGATTTTCATACGTTAATCACCTTTATGATTTTTTCTAGCTTTATTGAGATATAATTGACAAAACTGTATACACTTAAGCAGTACAATGTGATGATTTGATATACATACACATTGTGAAATAATTACCATAATCATGTAATAAACACATCTATCACAATTATCATAATTAACACACCTGCCATTTCACATCGTTAGCATTTTGTGTGTGTGTGGTGAGAACACTTAAAATCAACTGTTTTAGCAAATTTCAGGTCTACAACACAGTATCGACTATAGATAGTCACCATGCTGTACGTTACATCCCCAGAACTTACTCATCTTTTAACTGAAAATGTGTACCCTTTGACCAACGTCTCCCCATTTCCTCCACTTTCCGGCCCCTGGCAACCACCATTCTACTCTCTGTTTCTATGAGAGAATAGCAAATATTTTTAATATTGTATGTTTCATTGAAAACGGTAGTGACTTGTGATAGATGACACTCATGGCCTAAGATTGTTAAATATCAATCTGAGTCAAGTGCAAGTAAAGGTATTAGTTCTTCTTAATTTTCTTTTGTTAATAAATCTTCATAAGGTCCCATTTCCATGTGGTAAACTTTATTGTAACGAAAATAAATATGAAATTTGCATAATGAACTAAATTCAGCATAAATTGTGACCATTGACGGATTATAATGTAGTTCACTGTAGCTGACTGTACTCAGTCACAGCAAGAAGGTCGTTAGACCACGATGACCCATTACTTTGTGTTAGCTAACTAGATGAAAAATAATTACAAAAGTATGTTTGTGAAAAATGTCCTTGTTGGCATTGGATTAAGCAATCATCGCCATTCAGCCTCTGGTTCTACGTTTGATGCTGAGACAAGCTAACCACTGAACAAAGTGAGTGGGGAACAGATTTTTCTAAAAAAAAAAAAAAAAATTGTAACATGTTTCCATATGACATCAAGTATGCTTACGGAAATAAAGTAAAAACAATACGTTGAACTAGAAGTTCTTTGAACAATCTAGTTCTCTGGTATGGGCTACATGTCATTTCCTTAGTGCTTAGATGCTGTGCTTAGAATCGGTACCTCCTGGGCATTGTAATTTCTTCTCTGGATAGTTTATCTTTCTACAAAATGGACAACTGCCTTCATGGAATTATTTTAGAGGGTACAAAAAACTCCTCCAATTCCCATTTACCCACTGGTTTTAATATTGTTTGTTGAACTTGAGGTTTTCCTTCCAATTAAAATCAGAGGCCACTCAGGCTGGTGCAACGTCACGCCGGCCTCTGCCGCCGCAGGCTCACCCGGCACTCCGTACCCCTCCCTCCCCCTGGCCTGAGTGAGCCAGAGCCCCCGAAGCAGCTGCTCCTTTAACCCCGTCCTGTCTGAGCGAAGAACACATGCCCTCAGGCGACCTACATGCACAGGCGGGGCCAAATCCAAAGCTGAACCCCGGGAGCTGTGCGAACAAAGAAGAGAAAGGGAAGCAGCCTCAGGAGCAGCGGATTAAATCTCCACAATCAACTTGATGTGCCCTGCATCTGTGGAATACCTGAGTAGACAACGAATCATCCCAAACTGAGGAGGTGGACTTTGGGAGCAACGATATATATATATTTTTTCCCCTTTTTCTCTTTTTGTGAGTGTGTATGTGTATGCTTCTGTGTGTGATTTTGTCTGTATAGCTTTGCTTCTACCATTTGTCCGAGGGTTCTGTCTGTCTGTTTTTTTTTTTGTTTGTTTTAGTATACTTTTCAGCACTTGTTATCATTGGTGGATTTGTTTTTTGGTTTGGTGGTTCTCTTCTTTCTTTCTTTTTTTTAAATTACTTAAAAAAAATTTTAAATAATTATTTCTTGTATTTTATTTTAATAACTTTTTATTTTATTTTATCTTTTTCTTTCTTTCTTTCTTTCTTTCTTCCTTCCTTCCTTCCTTCCTTCCTTCCTTCCTTCCTTCTTTCTTTCTTTCCTTCTTTCTTTCTTTCTTTCTTTCTTTCTTTCTTTCTTTCTTTCTTTCTTTCTTTCTTTCCTTCTTTCTTTCTTTCTTTCTCCCTTTTATTCTGAGCTGTGTGGATGACAGGCTCTTGGTGTTCCAGACAGGCATCAGGGCTGTGCCTCTGAGGTGGGAGAGCCAAGTTCAGGACATTGGTCCACCAGAGACCTCCCAGCTCCACGTAATATCAAACGGTGAAAACCTCCCAGAGATCTCCATCTCAATGCCAAGATCCAGCTCCACTCAATGACCATCAAGCTACAGTGCTGGATACCCTATGCCAAACAACTAGCAAACACGAACACAACCCCACCCATTAGCACAGAGGCTGCCTAAAATCATAATAAGGTCACAGACACCCAAAAACACACCACCAGACGTGGACCTGCCCACCAGAAAGACAACATCCAGCCTCATCCACCAGAACACAAGCACTAGTCCCCTCCACCAGGAAGTCTACACAACCCACTGAACCAACCCTAGCCACTGGGGGCGGACACCAAAACCAACGGGAACTACGAACCTGCAGCCTGTGAAAAGGAGACCCCAAACACAGTAAGTTAAGCGAAATGAGAAGACAAAGAAACACACAGCAGATGAAGGAGCAAGATAAAAACCCACCAGACCTAACAAATGAGGAAATAGGCAGCCTACCTGAAAAAGAATTCAGAATAATTATACTAAAGATGATCCAAAATCTTGGAAATAGAATGGAGAAAATACAAGAAACATTTAACAAGGACTTAGAAGAACTAAAGAGCAAACAAACAATCATGAACAACACAATAAATGAAATTAAAAATTCTCTAGAAGGGATCAATAGCAGAATAACTGAGGCAGAAGAACGGATAAGTGACCTGGGAGATAAAATAGTGGAAATAACTACTGCAGAGCAGAATAAAGAAAAAAGAATGGAAAGAATTGAGGACAGTCTCAGAGACCTCTGGGACAATATTAAACACACCAACATTAGAATTATAGGATTCCCAGAAGAATAATAAAAAGAAAGGGACTGAGAGAATATTTGAAGAGATTATAGTTGAAAACTTCCTTAATATGGGTAAGGAAATAATTAATCGGAGAAACATGCCAAGACACATATTAATCAAACTATCAAAAATTAAAGACAAAGAAAACATATTAAAAGCAGCAAGGGAAAAACAACAAATAACACACAAGGGAATTCCCATAAGGTTAACAGCTGATCTTTCAGCAGAAACTCTGCAAGCCAGAAGAGAAGGGCAGAACATATTTAAAGTGATGAAAGTGAAAAGGCTACAACCAAGATTACTCTATCCAGCAAGGATCTCATTCAGATTTGATGGAGAAATTAAAACTTTTACAGACAAGCAAAAGCTAAGAGAACTCAGCACCACCAAACCAGCTTTACAACAAATGCTAAAGGAACTTCTCTAGGCAGAAAACACAAGAGAAGGAAAAGACCTACAATAACAAACCCAAAACAATTAAGAAAATGGTAATAGGAACATACATATCGATAATTACCCTAAATGTAAATGGATTAAATGCTCCAACCAAAAGACATAGACTGGCTGAATGGATACAAAAACAAGACCTGTATATATGCTGTCTACAAGATACGAACTTCAGACCTAGGGACACATACAGACTGAAAGTGAGGGGATGGAAAAAGATATTCCATGCAAATGGAAATCAAAAGAAAGCTGGAGTAGCAATTCTCATATCAGACAAAATAGACTTTAAAACAAAGACTATTACAAGAGACGAAAAAGGACACTACATAATGATGAAGGGATCAATCCAAGAAGAAGATATAACAATTGTAAATATTTATGCACCCAACATAGGAGCACCTCAATACATAAGGCAAATGCTAACAGCCATAAAAGGGGAAATTGACAGTAACACAATCATAGTAGGGGGACTTTAACACCTCACTTTCACCAATGGACAGATCATCCAAAATGAAAATAAGTAAGGAAACACAAGCTTTAAATGATACATTAAACAAGGTGGACTTAATTAATATTTAGAGGACATTCCATCCAAAAACAATAAAATGCACTTTCTTCTCCAGTGCTCATGGAACACTCTCCAGGATAGATCATATCTTGGGTCACAAGTCAAGCCTTGGTAAATTTAAGAAATTGAAATTGTATCAAGTATCTTCTCTGACCACAGTGCTATGAGACTAGATATCAATTACAGGAAAAAATCCGTAAAAAATACAAGCACATGGAGGCTAAACAATACAATACTTAATAACCAAGAGATCACTGAAGAAATCAAAGAGGAAATCAAAAAATACGTAGAAACAAATGACAATGAAAACAGGATGACCAAAAACCTATGGGATGCAGCAAAAGCAGTTCTAAGAGGGAAGATTATAGCAATACAATCCTACTTTAAGAAACAAGAAACATCTCAAATAAACAACCTAACCTTACACCTAAAGCAATTAGAGAAGGAAGAACAAAAAAACCCCAAAGTTAGCAGAAGGATAGAAATCATAAAGATCAGATCAGAAATAAATGAAAAAGAAATGAAGAAAACGATAGCAAAGATCAATAACACTAAAAGCTGGTTCTTTGAGAAGATAAACAAAATTGATAAACCATTAGCCAGACTCATCAAGAAAAAAAAGGGAGAAGACTCAAATCAATAGAATTAGAAATGAAAAAGGAGAAGTAACAACTGACACTGCAGAAATACAAAGGATCATGAGAGATTACTACAAGCAACTCTATGCCAATAGAACGGACAACCTGGAAGAAATGGACAAATTCTTAGAAATGCACAACCTTCTGAGACTGAACCAGGGAGAAATAGAAAATATGAACAGACCAATCACAAGCACTGAAATTGAAACTGTGACTAAAAATCTTCCAACAAACAAATACCCAGGACTAGATGGCTTCACAGGCAAATTCTATCAAACATTTAGAGAAGAGCTAACACTTTTCCTTCTCAAACTCTTGCAAAATGTAGCAGAGGGAGGAACACTCCCAAACTCATTCTACAAGGCCACCATCACCCTGATATCAAAACCAGACAAAGATGTCACAAGAAAAGAAAACTACAGACCAATGTCACTGATGAAAATAGATGCAAAAATCTTCAACAAGATACTAGCAAACAGAATCCAACAGCACTTTAAAAGGATCATACACCATGATCAAGTGGGGTTTATTCCAGGAATGCAAGGATTCTTCAATATACGCAAATCAATCAATGTGATACACCATATTAACAAATTGAAGGAGAAAAACCATATGGTCATCTCAATAGATGCAGAGAAAGCTTTCGACAAAATTCAACACCCATTTATGATAAAACCCTCCAGAAAGTAGGCATAGAGGGAACTTACCTCAACATAATAAAGGCCATATACGACAAACCCACAGCCAACATCGTCCTCAATGGTGAAAAACTGAAACCATTTCCACTAAGATCAGGAACAAGACAAGGTTGCCCACTCTCACCACTATTAATCAACATAGTTTTGGAAGTTTTAGCCACAGCAATCAGAGAAAAAAAAGAAATAAATGGAATCCAAATCGGAAAAGAAGAAGTAAAGCTATCACTGTTTGAAGGTGACATGATACTATACATACAGAATCCCACAGATGCTACCAGAAAACTCCTAGAGCTAGTCAGTGAATTTGGTAAAGTAACAGGATACAAAATTAATGCACAGAAATTTCTTGCATTCCTATACACTAATGATGAAAAATCTGAAAGTGAAATTAAGAAAACACTCCCATTTACCATTGCAACAAAAGAATAAAATATCTAGGAATAAACCTACCTCAGGAGACAAAAGACCTGTATGCAGAAAATTATCAGACACTGATGAAAGAAATTAAAGATGATACAAATAGATGGAGAGATATACCATGTTCTTGCATCGGAAGAATCAACACTGTGAAAATGACTATACTGCCCAAAGCAACCTACAGATTCAATGCAATCCCTATCAAGCTACCACTGGCATTTTTCACAGAACTAGAACAAAAAATTTCACAATTTGTATGGAAACACAAAAGACCCCGAATAGCCAAAGCAATCTTGAGAAAGAAAAATGGAGCTGGAGGAATCAGACTCCTGGACTTCAGACTATACTACAAAGCTACAGTAATCAAGACAATATGGTACTGGCACAAAAACAGAAATATAGATCAATGGAACAGGATAGAAAGCCCAGAGATAAACTTACGCACATATGGTCACCTCATCTTTGATAAAGGAGGTAAGAATATACAAATGGAGAAAAGACAGCCTCTTCAAAAAGTGGTGCTGGGAAAACTGGACAGCTACATGTAAAAGAATGAAATTAGAACACTCCCTAAAACCATACACAAAAATAAACTCAAAATGGATTAAAGACCTAAATGTAAGGCCAGACACTATAAAACTATTAGAGGAAAACATAGGCAGAACGCTCTATGACATAAATCACAGCAAGATCCTTTTTGATCCTTTCTGACACCTCCCAGAGGAATAGATATAAAAAAAAAATAAACAAATGGGACCTACTGAAACTTAAAAGCTTTTGCACAGCAAAGGAAACCATAAACAAGACCAAAAGACACCCTCAGAATGGGAGAAAATATTTGCAAATGAAGCAACTGACAAAGAACTAATCTCCAAAATAAACAAGCAGCTCATGCAACTCAATAACAAAAAAACAAACAACCCAATCCAAAAATGGGCAGAAGGTCTAAACAGACATTTCTCCAAAGAAGATATACAGACTGCCAACAAACACATGAAAGAATGCTCAACATCATGAATCATTAGAGAAAGGCAAATCAAAACTACAATGCGATATCATCTCACACCAGTCAGAATGGCCATCATCAACAAATCTACAAACAATAAATGCTGGAGCGGGTGTGCAGAAAAGGGAACCCTCTTGCACTGTTGGTGGGAATGTAAATTGATACAGCCTCTGTGGAGAACAGTATGGAAGTTCCTTAAAAAACTAAAAATAGAACTACCACATGGTCCAGCAATCCCACTACTGGGCATACACCCTGAGAAAACCATAATTCAAAAAGAGTCATGTACCACAGTATTTATTGCAGCACTATTTACAATAGCCAGGACATGGAAGCAACCTAAGTGTCCATTGATAGATGAATGGATAAAGAAGATGTGGCACATATATACAATGGAATATTACTCAGCCATAAAAAGAAACAAAATTGAGATATTTGTAGTGAGGTGGATGGACCTAGAGTCTGTCATACAGAGTGAAGTATGTCAGAAAAGAGAAACAAATACTGTATGCTAACACATATATATGGAATCTAAAAAAAAAAAAAAAGGTCATGAAGAACCTAGGGGCAAGACGGGAATAAAGACGCAGACCTACTGGAGAATGGACTTGAGGACACGGGGAGGGAGAAGGGTAAGCTGGGACAAAGTGAGAGAGTGGTAGTGTATATATGGACATATATACACTACCAAATGTAAATTTGATAGCTAGTGGGAAGCAGTCACATAGCACAGGGAGATCAGCTCGGTGCTTTGTGACCAGCTAGAAGGGTGGGATAGGGAAGGTGGGAGGGAGGGAGACGCAAGAGGGAAGAGATATGGAGATATATGTATAACTGATTCACTTTGTTATAAAGCAGAAACTAACACACCATTGTAAAGCAATTATACTCCAATAAAAACGTTAAAAAAAAATCAGAGGCCACCTACATTTGTGAGTTTTGAAAAGCACGTTTTGACATAACAGAGAATTTCAAGGGGCTAAAAGAGGTATGAGAGGGCACCATTGAGGACTGAAAAATAATAGTCTGGAAGAACCAGAGTGCTTAAGGCACAGTTGGCCTGTTTCACAGGCCCACTGGGGTCAGCCAGGTGTATCCATTCAAGTACTGAGGACAGGGCATACTTTTTTTTTTTTTTTTGTGGTACGCGGGCCTCTCACTATTGTGGCCTCTCCCGTTGCGGAGCACAGGCTCCGGACGCGCAGGCTCAGCAGCCGTGGCTCACAGGCCTAGCCACTCCGCAGCGTGTGGGATCTTCCCATACCGGGGCACGAACCCGTGTCCCCTGCATCGGCAGGCGGACTCTCAACCACTGCACCACCAGGGAAGCCCAGGGCATACTCTTTGATGGGTTCATTGATGCCAAATAATTTTATCTAGCATTTATAGCTACACCTTTAATAAACTATACTGATCACTTATTCATCAACTAATATTTACTGAGCACCTACTATGTACCTGACACTGTTGTAACAGTGCTGTGAATAAAAATAAATTAGGAAAAAAATTAGGGTAAGTATTTACATGGGTGGGTGTCAGAGGTAGTTTTATTTCGGGTGATCAGGGAAGTCCTCTTCAAGGAAATACCTTTGAAGCCGAGGCCTGAGGAAGTGAGGGAATGAGCCACATGTGTGCAGGGTGAAGGAGCATTCCAGGCGAATGTCTGGACAGGGTTGTGCTGCGGTGCAGGGGACCGCAAATTGAAAGTTCCTCAGCAAGAATGGGCCCCCTCTCATCAAAGAATAGCGAGCGGCTAAAGGGAGGTAGAGCTGGCCCTCCGCACCCACCGACACATCACGCTGTGGCCCCGCTTTACTGAGTCCGACGGGGCACTGCACAGCCCGACTCCTGCGGGATGCAGTCACCTCCTTTAGGTGACTTGGCCAAGAGTCACATTGCAGCCTGAGTGTCTTCCCACCCATCCTCCTGTTTCCTCCCTCTCCTTTCACAGGTGTGAGACCTGCACTGAGTCTACGGTAGTTCCCCAGGCCGAAGAAAATGGATGAGGTTTGGGGACTGGCTCACTCACCACCTGGTGGGCAAAAAGGATGGTTACATCTGTGCCATTTACAAAGTATGTATCATATATGTGATGTCATCTAATCATTACAGCAGCCTTGTGTCTGTTCCACTTTACTCATGAGGAAACTGGGACTCAGAGTATTTAAATGGTTTCCCAAGGTCTCAACGGCTAATAAATATTATAGCTGAGGCTAATGTGCCTCCTTCTAACTCCAAACACAATACTCTTTCCACCCATGTAATGATATTCAAGTGTTTGTGTAAACATTTTTAAGGCAACATAAGACTTACTCAAATACAAGTATTTTTTCTGGATTCGAATCTGTTCAAATATGCCAGTATTCTATACAGGGCTACCACTAGAGTATACATACATCACTTTATCCCACAGTATATGGGGTCTTAGTTCCCCGACCACAAATGAGGCCACACCCCCTGCAGTGGAAGCGTGGAGCCTTAACCACTGGACTGCCAGGGAAGTCCCATACACTTAGATTCACTTTTTTCCAGTTAACATGGTAATGTCATGATTTTCCATGTTTCCATGTGTAGCTTTCATAATTATTACTTTACAAACATTGCATTTATTTGAGCTTAATTCATCTGACCATCTCCCATCTGTTAGCATTTAGGCTGTTTCCTTTTTTTTTTTTTTTTTTGGCTGCTGTTAAAAAACATCTGCAGTGAATATTGCTGAATATTGCTCTTTCTCTCTGGGGATTATTTCTTCCAATCTTCTACCCCAAATAGGATTACTGGGTCAAAGGATGAGAACATTTTTATGGCCCTTGATAATGTATTGCCGCCGTTGGGAGTGAGGGGTAAGGCGAGTTGAAAGGTAGAATGTGGACAAAATCACCACCAACACTGGAGAAACAAGACGTGTGTCTTTTAACCTTTCTACAGAATCAGCTCAAATCTACCTCCTGCAAAAATCCTTCCCAGACCCCTCCCCAAGAGAATCCATCTCTCCCTTTCCTGCACCCTATTAGATCAATGATTGTAGCAACATCTCTTGGCTGAGAACTCGTTAATTTACAAAGTATATCTACAATCTCATGTAATCTGCAGGGGTATTTTAACTCTCCTTTTACAGATGAGGAAACTGAGAGTCAGAGTGAATACCTCGCTCAAAGACACTCAATTAGCAAAAGGCAATGCTAGGTTTTCAAAGGCAGGGCTCTTCCCTTTACAGAGCTGTAAAAGAACAACTCAGATCAATAGTGAACTTTTTGTCTTTGTCCGAAGAGGTGGCCAGGTTGCCGTGGGACAGCAAGGTGTGGGGGGAAGGGGCTGGAGAGATGGAGAATCATTGATCAAAGCTGAGGATCTGCTGACTGTCGCGATTGCGCCGTCTCTCCAGGCTCCATTCGGGAAAATTCCCATCACTCCATTTAATTCTCATTACAAACAATCCACTCCTTATGCACAAAGTTATAAGAAAAAAGAAAATTTAAACCCAGACGATGGAAACAGATCAAGAAGGGACATTTCGACCCTCTCTTCCTTCTTTTTTTAAAAATTTATTTTATTGAAATATAGTTGATTTACTATATATATATATATACACATTCTTTTTCATATTCTTTTCCATTGTGGTTTATCACAGGATATTGAATATAGTTCCCTGTGCTCTACAGTAGGACCTGTTGTTTAACCCTCTCTTCATTCTAATGCTAGGAAGAAACATACAGCAGTTTGACCCATGTCCTACTAATGGCTGAGTGGCCCAGTGGGAAAAGACCTGGCCTAGAAACTGTGCATGCCAATGAACTTGAAAACCAACATGTTCTGTGATATGAATGGTTTTGTTAAAAGTATCTTCCATATTTACCTTGTGAGAGGCTTCTGGGGAGTTCTTCTTCCTTCCTTCATCTGCTGCCTGGGATGCAGATGTGTGGACTGGAGCTCAGCAGTCAACTTGAATCACGAGGCCACCCAGGGAGGGGGCTGCAGTGAGCTGCAAGGGTCCCCGAGGATGCATGGAGCTGCCCCACTGCCTGAACTGCTGGCCTCTGGACTTCTATCATGTGAGAAAGGAATCACAGGGAAGGGCCAAGTGCAACACCGTTAGGGGACCAATCACAGAAAGAGAGGCCCTGTCTACAGGGTAGAAGAATCCCAACCTCTCACAGCAGATGGTGCAAGCTTCCCCTGCAGGGTCCATTCTGATTCTCCACTTTTCCAGTGCTTGCACGTTGAATCCGGACTTGGCTGTGACAGGAACTCTTTACAGGATCTGGTCCAGAGTGAGGGCTGGGACCCCTGGGGAGAGAGGAATCCATACCTATACTGTGACTGATGATCTAGTGCAGGAGCCTGCCCGGAGGAGTGCTTTTGGGTCTGCAATTAAAATGAAAATTCTAAAAAGACATAAATCTTACATTTGTAATGATTAGATTGGATGGACATAAAATTACTCTGTCAGGGCTTCCCTGGTGGCGCAGTGGTTGAGAGTCTGCCTGCCGATGCAGGGGACACGGGTTCATGCCCCGGTCCAGGAAGATTCCACGTACCGCGGAGCGGCTGGGCCAGTGAGCCATGGCCGCTGAGCCTGCGCGTCCGGAGCCTGTGCTCCGCGACGGGAGAGGCCACAACAGTGAGGGGCCCGCGTACGGCAAAAAAAAAAAAAAAAAAAAAAAAAAATTACTGTGTCAAATTGCTATAAAATTTCCAATCACAGTTGCTCTCAGGTTCTGTACTTGTCTCATTGGGGACTGGTAACAATCCACAGCCCAGCGCTGGGTAGGATGGACCTTTTAACCTATACCCAAAAGGGATGTTGTGTGCATAATATGTATATTAATAGGAATGTTTAGTCTAGATAGAGTGAATGATTCTACATTAGGTAATTTTTATGCTGAACTGTCCTACAATATAGGTAAGTAATTTGGAAATGTTACCACTGGTTAGTTTTCACTAATTTTTGGGAGACAATGAAGTGAGTGGAAGACACTTCACTGGAGGTCTTAGACCCCCATAGCTAACCACATTGTTGGGCCACTGAATCAACCAGCCCTGCCCCTGGATTTCTGGTCTTGTGAGATAATGTAAATTACCTTTGGGCTCAAGCCATATTGAGGGGTTTCAGTGACTTGCAGGCAAAAAGTCCTAAAAATTCCAGATGCAGGGGCTTCCCTGGTGGTCCAGTGGTTAAGACTCTGAGCTTCCACTGCAGGGGGTTCGACCCTTGGTCAGGGAACTAAGATCCCGCATGCTGCACAGCATGGCCAAAAAAAAAAAGGAATAAAAATTCCAGATGCTGACCCTCAATCCATAGGGTGATCCTTAAAGAATGTGGCTCAGCCCTTGATCTGTAGCACTCAATGCCTGCTTATGGTCTCTCCTGAAGACTAGTTTGCTGTTTAACCTTCAGCAAAGCCTGGTTGAAAGTCAAAGTTTTAAGGCTGGTTGTTTGAATCATGTAGTCTACTCATCCTTCTGATGACCCTGGAACATTCTGGAACATCAGAAAGATGCACACCTTGATCAGGTTATTTGGCCCCATATAGAGTTGCTCACACTGTCTTGCGCCTGGGCTCATGTAAAGTTGCTCCTGGCTCACAAAGGGGGATCCTAGAAGAGACAGCTGCAGGAAATACTCTCATTTATCACTTGTAGATTGTTGAGGACCTTGCTTGTAATGTTATCCAGAGTCTTAGATTGTCTTCAAATCCAAGTGCCAGGAGAAACTTCACCCTCCCTAAGGGACTGCTATGAGTTTTCCCCTGAGGAGTTAACTGACTGATTTTCTCTTTTGGTTTGTCTGCTCATGGAACTCTCAGAGTAAAATGTAAGGTTCACCTTTGATAGCTGTGCAGACCCTATGGTCTGTATTAACTCCTTTATCATTTCCACAACTTTCTTTTTTTTTGGCCACACTGTGTGGCATGTGAGATCTTATTTCCCTGACCAGGGATTGAACCCGTGGCCCCTGCAGTGGAAGCACAGATTTTTAACCACTGGACCACCAGGGAAGTCCCTCATTTCTCCCATCTTGATCTTCTGCTTCCATCTATATTAATCTGTTCTCAATTTTTAAAATTTGTTGTCATTTTAATTGTACATCCCCTCAAATCCTTTATGGAAAGATACAAGAGGGTGTGAGATCAACACATACCAGCTGATCCACGTTTCAACGTCTGACTACAGATTAAATCAGATGAATATGAAACTCAAGGGTAGGCGTGAAAGAAAAAGTAATTCATAAGCACAGGTCAGCCTGAAGGGTGTGTGCAAGGGCCAAGGAATGATTTTTGGTCATGGGAGTGGAATGGAAAATAGATGTCAGGTGACAACTTGAGCAGGTCCTCTATCAAAGGATCGGATGTGCAAATAGATTTGTTGCCTTTAATCAAAGTTGCAGGTTTTCTCCACACCACTCCGGTGTTTTGAATCATTCCTCCCTGGTGAAGAGATACAAGCCCAGTGGTTCTCAAAATGTGGAGCCAGCAGTAGCATTTGGAAACTTGTTGAAGTGCACATTCTCAGGGTCCCACCAAGACCTACTGAGTCAGAAACCCGGGGGGTGGGCCCCATATCTGTGTTTTAACAAGCCCTCCAGGGGATTCTGGTGCTGATAGTTTGAGACCCACTGCACAAGACCATCAGATCCTGGTCAGCTGGCATTTACATGATTGTTTCTGAATTCTCATTAGAGAGCTTGGCGTAAGGCCTTGCATCCATTAGTTGGTCCATGAATGTCTTTGGACCAAATGGAATAGACACTTTTCTTCGCTCTGGTTTTGCCTCCAGACTCTGTGGGGAGAAGCGAGGTACGTACCACCCTTCTGTGAGGCCCTGGTCTCACACTCTCCTCATTTTCTTCCCTTCTTCTCCCTCTCCTTCCACTTCTTTCCCTTTCTACTATTCCCTTTTTGTTCTTCCCTTTACTTTGTCCTGTATATACCTTCTGTTTCCTCTGACATCCTCTAACAAACAAGAGAGACACCCACGTTCTCCCCTTCGATCCACGTAATTCCGAAAATCAAATTCCTCCTAAATACAGGCACGTAGTTCCTATTTGAGTTCTTTATTTTTTTACTTTTTTAAAAAATTTTATTTATTTTTGGCTGCGTTGGGTCCTTGTTGCTGTGCGCAGGCTTTCTCTAGTTGCAGCGAGCAGGGGTCTACTCTTCGTTACGGTGCACGGGCTTCTCATTGCGGTGGCTTCTCTTGTTTCAGAGCATGGGCTCTAGGCGCGCAGGTTTAGTTGCTCCGTGGCATGTGGGATCTTCCCAGACCAGGGCTTGAACCCGTGTCCCCTGCATTGGCAGGCAGATTCTTAACCACTACGCCACCAGGGAAGCCCTACTTTCTAACTTTTTAATTGAAGTATAGTTGATTTACATTGTTGTGTTAATTTCTGCTACACAGCAAAGTGATTCCGTTATACATATACATATTCTTTTTTATATTCTTTTCCGTTATAGTTTATGACAGGATATTGAATATAGTTCCCCGTGCTATACAGTAGGACCTTGTTGTTTATCCATTCTATATGGAATAGTTTGCATCTGCTAACCCCAAACTCCCACTCCATCCCTCCCCCTCCCCAACTTGTGGCAACCACAAGTCTGTTCTCTATTCAGTTCTTTAATTAAAAGTAAAACGGTGGTCATTTATTCATTCATTCATTCGTTCCTTCTTTCAGCATCTACTCTGTGCTGGGCATTGTTTTAGGCTGGGGTAGGTGGACATTTTCTGTAAAGGGCCATATAGTAAATATTGATACTTTAGGCTTTGTGGGTCAAGAGATAATGTCCTCAAATCTTGAAGCAACTGTCTCTCTGAAAAGCTAATAGTGGGTTTTTGTTGTGTTGTTTTGGGGTTTTTTTTTTAAACATTTTAAAATGTAAAACATTTCTGAACTTGCTGGTTATACTAAAACGAGGGTAGGTGGGATCTGACCTAGTGGCTATTGTTTGTTGACCCCTAGATTTAGGCATTGGCGATACAGCACTGAATGAAAGCGACGAACGTTCCTTCTGTTATGGAACTTACATCCTAGTTGAGGGAGAAAAAATAAATATGATTAGTAAATTATCTCATATGTAAAAAGGGCCAAGTGCTATGGAGAAAATAAAGATGAGTTGGGGTTTGGGGAATGTGGTGGTGGAAGGGAAGTGTGAATTTTAAATAAGGTGGTCAGGGAAAGCCTCACTGAAAAGGTGGCAATTGAGTAAAGACTACAAGGAAGCCAAGGAAGGAGCTATGAGTGTTCCAGGCAGAGGGAACAGTCAGTGCAAAGGTCCTGCAGCAGGAACCAGCCTGGGATGTGAGGCAGTCGACCTGGCTGGAGCCAGGGTGAGAGAGGGGAGTGGTAGGTGAGGTCAGTGTGTAGACTCATGTGCTGTGTGTGTGCATGCACTTGGGGGGCGCTTGTGTGATGTTTGCGTAATGAGGAGAGGAGAAGCTGCCGAAAGGGCCACTACCTGGTCTCTGAACTCTGTCCCATTTCCTGAGCCTGATTCCAGTCTATCTTCCCAATTAAACCAGAAAGCATCTGCTATGAGCCCCTCCCCAGGGTCATTTGCCTGACCCTCTGCAGTCTGTGCCATGGCTTGACCCAGGCCTGCCACTTCTCCTGGCCAGTGGGGAAGAGCCAGAGGTAGGGATATACGCTGATCAGCAGGGCATCCAGTTTAAGGGGGAGTTGAAAACTCACTAGAACATTCAGGTAACCTCTCAGATTGGAAACGAAGGGAAAAAATAAAGGATTTCCTATTAGAGATGAAAGGACCGAATGGGAGGGGGTGGGATGTTCTGGGTGGTTGTTTTTCAGGATCTGTAATGGAGGAGGGAAAATGAACCACTTCCTGGGAAAGGAAAGACTCCCACACACCCCACCCCCAGCCTAAGTACCAAGAGGAAGGGAACGCAGGTGGCTGTCTCTGTTTTAGGGCATCCCCTGGCGAATCCAGGTCAGCTGGGACTTGGATTGACTGAATTCAGGCTGAAGAGGGTGCTTTCTACGATGAAATACAAACAGAAATGGACTTTGGGAGCTGAGACCTCATTACCTTTTTTTTTTTTTTGATTTTATTTTATGTTGGAGCATAGTTGATCAACAATGTTGTGTTAATTTCAGATGTACAGAAAAGTGATTCAGTTATACATATACATGTATCCATTCTTATTCTTTTTATTTTTATTTTTTTTTTGGAAGCTCAGCTCGGTACTCTGTGATGACCTAGATGGGTGGGATAGGGTGGGGAGGGAGGTCCAAGGTCCAAGAGGGAGGGGAATATATGTATACATACAGCTGATTCACTTCATTGTACAGCAGAAACTAACACAACATTGTAACGCAATTATACTCCAATAAAAAAAAAAAGATAGGTTAGTGTTTTGGGAAAGGGATAAAATAATTGGATTGAATACAACCTTGTGAGGGAAGGTACCATAACATTTGTGAGACGTTATTCTTTTTCAAATTCTTTTCCCATTTAGGTTATTACAGAAATTTGAGCAGAGTCCCCTGTGCTATATAGTAGGTCCTTGTTGGTTATCTACTTAATTTAATTAATTAATTCATTTATTTTTGGCTGCACTGTGTCTTGTTGCTGCTTGCGGGCTTTCTCTAGTTGCAGTGAGTGGGGCTACTCTTCGTTGCGGTGCGCGGGCTTCTCATCGCAGTGGCTTCCCTTGTTGAGGAGCACCAGCTCTGGGCACACGGGCTTCAGTAGTTGTGGCATGCAGGCTCAGTAGTTGTGGAGCACGGGCTTCATTGCTCCGCGGCATGTGGGATCTTTCTGGGCCAGGGATCGAACCTGTGTCCCCTGCATTGGCAGGCGGATTCTTAACCACTGTACCACCAGAGAAGTCCCCAAAGAGAGTCTTTTTAATTGAATATGGTTGACTATGAAACATCCACTTTATATAAAGAATATAGGAATGTATATGTCATTACATATGTGTGATTATATAGTTTGTAATTATAATACATGTAATTTTTAACAGTTTTACCATGGACTAATGAAAGCTTTGTCACAGAACAAAGCTGACCCCAGGCCCCTGCTTGGGAGCCACGGCCGATGCAGGAGGTGCAGGATCAGTGATGGGGCCCCTGAGGCCCTCCCTGGCCCCCTCACGCCCCACCTCATTCTTCATGCTCTGGCCACTCCACACCCCTTGCAGTTTCCTGAGCTTCACCCCTTCTCCCCTCTTGTAGAAGATAGACTCTATCACTCATGCCTTAGAATAGTATCACTTTCAGGCTTCTGTCACTGTTAGTCTTTTTTCCTTACCAGACCCTGAATTCCTTGTTCACCTCTGGGTCCTCTCACAGGAGGAAACACACAGTAGGTGCTCATGAAATACTCACCAAACTGAACTGATTATGAGCAGAAACTGTGTTGTTCAAAGCAAAGTTTCCTTAATGAGAACAATTCAGACAGGAGCCAGCTGGATAACAAAACCACCTCCATGGGGGTGTAAACATCAAACACTGCATGGGAGACTGAGTCATTGGTCCCTGTGTCCAGGAAGGTCCTGGGGAAAATGATAGGTGTAGATGGGTTTAAAACAAATATAATTTAAAATGTCCATCCTCTGATTCACTTCTGCTGAAAACTGAAACTAACACAATATTGTAAATCAACTATGCTCCAATAAAAATTTTAAAAAACAAAAATAAAAAATAAAATGATAGCTCTCAGCATGGAGTCTTCGTTGGTCCAGATAACCTTATTCCACAGATACTATTGAGGAGAAAATACAGCTGATTATTATATTGTTTTTTTAAAAAAAGCGCAAATGGGGCCTCCCTGGTGGCGCAGTGGTTGAGAGTCCGCCTGCCAATGACGGGGACATGGGTTCGTGCTCCGGTCGGGGAGGATCCCACGTGCCGCGGAGCGGCTGGGCCTGTGGGCCATGGCCGCTGAGCCTGCGCGTCCGGAGCCTGTGCTCCGCAACGCGAGAGGCCACAACAGTGAGAGGCCCGCGTACCGCAAAAAAAAAAAAAAAAGCGCAAATGAATAAAACAGCCATTTTGAAGCTGTAACTAATACATCATCTTTGGTACACATTGTACTGTGGGTGGATTTTTTTTTCAACCTAAAACTTGTTCAAATGTTATTTTCTATAAGTAGTCTAACTGAGGTGCAAAATACCCTTTTAACTAAAACCTGTCAGCTTGGGTCTCCCACAGGGTTCTGTGTAATGCACAAGAATTTCCTCTCTGCCACGAAGCCCTGCAGATAAATAAATGGACAGAAGCCCTTGAGTCCATTTATTCTGCGTGAGTGTACAGACCTACTAGCCATATAGTTTACACGGTTTATTTATGTCTGGTAACTGTGTGGACCTAATAGCTTTCGTTCAAGTTAGAAGATCTGAAACTAAAACCATCAGCAATCTACTCATTTCAGCCCAAATATGGTGTGACAGTTTGGTTCAGAACACACAGCCCACGGGATTGTCCTGCAGCCCAGGGAGGTTTAGGAAAGTCAAGTACTTTTCTTCTTCCAGGAACTCGAGTGCCAAATATTTACAAACGTAAAGAGAGACAGTGCTCCTGAGACCCTCTCAGGGCAGGAGTGTTTGACTGAGAGGGTTTTTTTCCTTCCTAAGTTTACACTGAAGATAGATTATGGCAAAACAAATGATGAAAAATGGGAAGCGTGTTGCATTGGTTGTTTGGACAATGTCGCACCAGCTGACTTGTTTGGCTCATCTACGGGACAATTCAGTCCCATTCTGCTCGTCTTAGCATCCAATCCACCCTTTACTACTGTCCTGTTACAACATCAGGGCTTTCCACCTGCATCCCTGCTCTCTCTGGGGCTGAGGGGACCATTAGCCCCAGAAATGAATTGTCTTCTTTTTCGAGTTTTATTTTAAGCAAATGTTACCTCTCTCCATTGTGTTTACTTTCCCCTTAAATGTCTAGACCTAAACAAATTTCCTTTTCTAAATTATGAAAGCAGTGCATGACTGTTAGAAAAACTTCAAACATTCAGCCATGTACAGTGTCGAAAGGAAAGTTTCTCCTTTCCCCTCCCTGCATCCCATACTCCAGAGGTCATTGGGGATTTCTATTAGGACATGGTCTCTGGAGTCAGACTACCTGGGTGCAACTCTGTCACTCTCCTTGGAAGACCTCGGGAAGTTCCTCGACCTCCTCGTGCTTCAGTTTTCTCATCTGTAGAATGGGGAGAATTATGGTACTCACCTCATAGGGCTACTGTGAGGATTAAACAAGTTATCACATGCAAAGTGGCTGGAGCAGAGCTTAACACTGAATAAGCACTAGGTGTGTGTTAATTATCATTATTAGTAGTGGTGATACTATAAACACATACCGTATTACTTAGAATATAGGAATAGCTGCTGTAACAGAGGCCCCAAACTACAGTAGCTCAAACAAGACAGATGTTTCTTTCTCTTTCTAGAAGTGTTTGGAGGAGTGGGACAGGGCGGGTAGTTGCCTCTGTTCCATGAAGTTTCATCCTCTAGCAGGGGTCCTTGACTGCATCAAAGCCTTATCTCTGGGGTCCAGCTGCAGGAAGGGGACAGAGGAAGTGAACCACTAACTTCCTCTAGAAGGATGTGACCATTTGGTTGCACACATCACTTCTGCTCACATCCCACTGGCCAGAATTTAGGCTTTCTGCTAAACCTGGCTAAAAGGGAGGCTTCGGCCGCCCACTTAAGTGTAGGATTGGCTACACTGCCCCCTGGCATCTTCATACCCACCCAAGATAATGCAGTCTTTAGCTGCCCACTTAAAATAGACAGGAGTGGGGGGAGACCAGAATTCTATTACTAAATGAAATAAAGAAGGGATACTGACAAACAGCTAGCAATCTCTGTCCCACACATTTTTTTCTCTAATGGTATCATTCCAGACATACTGCTTTACACACAGATTTTCCACTAGGCAATATATTGGGTAGGTCCCCCTATGTCAGTATAAACATATCTAGTTTATGCTGTCTGTCAGCTCACATGTATTCCAGGGAATGGAAGTCCTGTAATTCACTGAGCCAAGCCTTAGCGATGGGCACTGAGGTCATTTTCAATCTTTGCTCTTACAAACAAAGGTCTAGTGTGCATCCTTCCACATAGATATTTTTTGCAATTTAAAAAAAAATAAATTTATTTATTTATTTTTTGCTACATGGGGTTTTCATTACTGCACGCGGGCTTTCTCTAGTTGTGGCGAGCGGGGGCTGCTCTTCCTTGAGGTGTGCAGGTTTCTCATTGTGGTGGCTTTTCTTGTTGTAGAGCACGGGCTCTAGGCGCACAGGCCTCAGTAGTTGTGGCACACGGGCTCAGTAGTTGTGGCTCACGACTCCAGAGCGCAGGCTCCATAGTTGTGGCGCACAAGCTTAGTTGCTCCGTGGCATTTAGGATCTTCCCGGACCAGGGCTCGAACCCGTGTGCCCTGCATTGGCAGACGGATTCTTAACCACTGCGCCACCAGAGAAGTCCTGCAATTTTTTTTGCTAGCACTTCTGTATCATAGGTTTATAGAAGTGGGTTGCTAAGGAAAAGAGCATGTGCATTTAAAATTTTTTCCATACTATGAAATTCCACTCTAGAAATACTGTATCTCTTTGTGTTCCCCCAACAATATAGGAGAGTCTTTGTGTCATTCTATCTACAGAGGGGAAATCTCCCCTTTGGAGAGACAACTGTCTCCATCTAAAGACCTTGGAGATAGGGTATGTAGCCACAATGGCCCTCCCCACCCATCAAATGATTATCTTGATTCACAGTTGGTCCCGTCTGGTGGTATGGAAAAAGGAAAAAAGGAAGGACAGGAGGCAGAAACTTGACATTCATTGAAGACTGGGTATTATTATCCTTACTTTCTAAGTATGAAAATAGAGGCAGAGAGCAGTTATATACTTTGCCCAGTTCCCTTACCTGGCAAGACCTTGTTCCCTTCTCTTTTCTGTCTTTTTGGAAGCTTTCCTCATTCATTCTTCCCTTAGGTACTACTTACATATAATACAATTCACCAACTTTAAGTACACAGTTGGCAAGTTTGTTGTTGGTTTTTCTTTTTGGCTGCGAGGCATGCAGTTTCTTAGCTCCCCACCAGCGATTTAACCTGTGTCCCCACCGGCATTGGAAGCACAGCGGAGTCTTAAACCCTGGGCCGCCAGGGAACTCCCCGCAATTGGCAAGTTTTAACAAATGGATCCTATTGTAACCACCATCACAATCATGATATGAAACATCCTCATCCCTCCCCAGAGCCCCGTTGTGTTCCATTACAGTCAATCCCTTTCCTCCACCCAACCCTGGAAACCACCAATCTGCTTTCTGTTGCTATAATTTTGTTTCTAGAATTTATAAAAATGGAACTATATAGTATGTGATCTTTTGTGTCTGGCATCTTTCACTTAGCCTACTGCTTTTTATTTTTTAAATTTATTTATTTTTGGCTGCGTTGGGTCTTTGTTGCTGCACTCGGGTTTTCTCTAGTTGCGGCGAGCGGCGGTGGCGGGGGGGCACTCTTCGTTGCGGTGCGCAGCCTTCTCATTGCGGTGGCTTCTCTTGTTGTGGAGCACAGGCTCTCGGCGCGCGCGCTCTAGAGTGCAGGCTCAGTAGTTGTGGCACGCGGGCTCAGTAGCTGTGGCTCGCGGGCTCTAGTTGCTCCGCGGTATGTGGGATCATCCCGGACCAGGGCTCGAACCCGTGTCCCCTGCACTGGCAGGTGGATTCTCAACCACTGTGTCACCAGGGATGCCCCCTACTACTTTTTAGATTCATCTATGCTGTTACAAATATCCATAGTTTCTTGTTTTTTAACTGCTGAGTATCATTCTATTGTATGGATATACAAAAATTTGTTCATTCACCAGTTGATGGATAACTGGGTTGTTTCCAGTTTTTAGCTATTACAAATAAAGCTACTATGCATGTTTCTTCCCAGTTTTACGTGAACATATGCTTTACTTTCCCTTGAGACAATACCCAGGAGTAGGATTCCTGGGCTGCTTGTAGGTGTATATTGAACTTAAGAAGAAACTTCCAAACTGTTTTTCAAAGCGGGTGTATCATGGTGCATTCCCACCAGCAATGGATGAGAGTTCCGGTTGCTCCACATCCTCGCCAGTCCTTGATATTATTGGTCTTTTTCATTTTAGTCATTCCCAGTCGATTTCAATGGCTTCCTAACCTGTCCTTGATGCCCCCCCCCACGACTCCCTGCAGACCCAGGAAGTATGGCCTCTCTGCCTTTCCTCTGGAGGATGGTATTGAACACAACCCCCTCACACTGACAGAGCTGGAAGGCACAGTCCAGGTGAAGTGAGTGAGAAGTTACTTGCCAGAAGGGGGAACTTTAGAAAGAAGGAACCCGGAAGGTAGGGAACCAAAGGCCAAGAGGCTGACCAGAAGGGAAAATACGTGTGAATTAGCAAGGGGAGGGGCTAGAGAGAGCTAATTATCAGAAAGAAGTGAAAATGGGAATAGGGACAGGATAAAAGAGAGTTCTGGAGACTTCCCTTGCAGTCCAGTGGTTAAGACTCAGTGCTTCCAATGCAGGGGGTGCAGGTTCGATCCCTGGTCGGGGAACTAGGATCCCACGTGCCATGGGGTGTGGCCAAAAATTTTTTTAAAAAGAGAGCTCCATTTTGAAAAGAAGTGTTGTGACGCTGAGTTATGTGAGATGATGCAGAGATATAGCAATGATAGTGTCTGAGAGCACGGACTCTGAGGCAGGCTGCCTAGGTTCAAATCCTGGCTCCACAACTTGCTTGCTGTGCCACCTTGGGCAAGTTACTTAACTTCTCTGTTTCCTCATTTGTTAAATTGGCTAAAAATAGCACCTGCCTCATGGTTGTTGAAAGTGAAACCACACAACTCAGGATGGGACTTGAACCCAGCCAAAACCCAGATTGGGACTTGAACCCACTGTCTTTTTTTTTTTTTTTGAACCCACTGTCTTTTTTTTTTTTTTTTTTGAACCCACTGTCTTTTAATTGAGATCACAACACACCTGGTCTCGGGACTTAATGAAGCTCAGGTTCTTTATGTCTCGTGGCAGAAAGAATACAGTGAGAGACGAAGTGATAGGTAAGAAGTGGATTGCTCTGCCCTTCCCTCCTGTTGCACAAGGATGGAGCTATTATCAATACATGTAAAGTACTTAAAATAATGTCTGGGTCCATTTTAAGAATGAGGGATGGGTTTGCTATTCTTTCCCCATCATCCTCATCCCTTGTCACTATGGACCTAGAAGTCAACTAAACTGGATTTGATTCGCACCCCAAGATTTCCTTGCACGGTACCCAAAATAACTGTTCAGTTGATACTCAGAGTCTGTGCACCCTCAGCAGAGTGGGGGACACGAGCCACCCTAGGGCAAGCACCCCAGCCTTTGATTCTGGGACACAGTTCTCTAACCCATGGAGGGAGCTCTGAGGAACATCTTCTGCAGATTTGCACTGGGATGCCGTTTCATCACGGTGAGGGGAGAATTTGATAGTCAATGGGTCAGGAGAGGTAGAGCTTCACACTAACCTGCTGACAGTGGGAGCAACTATTAAGAGTTCCCACTCAGTCAAACTCCAAACATGTGGTTATACTGATTAAGTATACATAAATAGAGCTTCTTGCCTGCCCTAGACATGTATGGCGTTGTCACAAAACGAGACAAGCTTTAACGTTAATTTGAAATGCGTGTGTCTCTCGCAATGCCAAAGATGGTAAAGCAGCTGCATTACATCCTCACGGACCTCCAATACTTCCTTCCTTCCTGACTAGAGTATCTAACTCGCTTCTCAAAGTACTGACTGGCTGGAAGGCAGCACGGGACATCTGGTCTGCCTGCCCCGCCCATGTAATGCGTTCAGCAGACCCGTCCTCTCCATGGGGCCTTGCTCAACCTCCATCCTATAAGCAAAGACAGAGATGGGCAGAGAAATGGCAAGTGAAGATTTTTTATTCATAAGGAAGGGAGAAGAAAGAAAAGAACCAACTGAAACAGAATTGCAGCCCCTTGAAGTGAGGTTTGGGGGGCTCCTGCAGCCTTTTTGTAAGTTTCTTCTTGTAAGTGTCTGCCTTACCTGTCTTTGTGAGCTGCCCAGCAGAAAGCAAAAGCCCAGTGGGTGGGTTCTGGGTGATCTCTTCTCCCCTGGCAGCGCTGCTTCTGGGAGGCCTCTCTCTTCCATCTGCAGCTATCCCGGCATCCTTGTTGGGGGCCTTTCTTCCGCCCCCTCTGCACGCTGGTGTCCTCTGAGGTCTCTCCTCTTCCTATTTGAAGGCCTTTGCCTAAACGATTTCTTGTCCTGTACTGGCTTAAACTTCCTCTTCTATGCTGTGCATCCCCCAGATTTCCAACTCCAGCTCAAATCTCTCTACTGAACGCCCGATGGACATTTCCATTGCTGTCCCATGGACATCTGCAATTCAACATTTCCAAAACTGGAACTCAAAATTCTCTCCCCCGAGTGTGCTCTTCTACCTGGATTCCTCACCTGGGTCCAGGACACCACTTTTGCCCTACTTGCTCTGTCTAGAAGCCTGTCTCCTTCCACTTCTCAATTTTCATCTCCCTCCACCCCATGTCAAATCAGGAGTAATCATTATAGCTAATATTTAATGGACACATTCTGTGTGCCAGACATTATACTAACATTTTCATCTGATACCCCAATTATACGAGGTAGGTACTCTTATTAGCAGTGCTTTATAGATGAGGAGATTGAAGGACAGATTGATTGCTCAAGGTCACAGGGCTAATAGACAGCTGGGCTGACACTGGAATCTGTTTCATTCCAAAGCTTGAGCTCTTCATCACCACCCTGCACCTTGATCACTCGTCCTAAACACTTCTCACCTCTGCATCCTTCTCTCCGTCTCCTGGGCTGCCCTTTTTTGTGCTTGCATCATTTCTCACATGGACCAAAGTCGCCCCCTATTAAGGCTCCACCTTTGAGCCTGCACCTCCGTGTTGTTCGCACAGTGACATCTAAAACCTTTCAAGGGTTTGCCACCCCCTATAAGAGAAAGCCTGACCTCTAAAGCATGGTCAAAAGAAAACACATTCCTTTGCCGAGATTCTCAGCATCGTCCCTCTGCTTGCCCACACGTATCCTGTACTTCCATCTGCTCCATGATGGGTCATGATCTTTCACTTTCTAGGGACTTTGCCTAAGTTATTTTCTCTCCGGGACCTCTTTCTACTTTCCGTGAATTCTACTTGTCCCTTAAAACTCAGCCCAGCTGGCAACTTCGCTGTGACGACATCTGTGATTCTGTGATGTATAATAAAAAATATCTGTTTGGTCTTCGTCCGGATCCAGTTCCTGGCACAAAGCCCCTAAAACCTTGGAATTTCTTAAGTGATAAGAGAATTCAAAGAAGTGTCTTTTGTATTCATCAAAAGCCCCTTTCAACCACAGCTGCGTTTATGTTAATGAGGTCACTTTTGGAAAGTCCCTCAGGATAAGGGCTGGTTGCCAGGGTACCACTCAGTGATCAGAGAGTTGGAACTTTCAGCCCCCAAACCTCCAGGGAGAGGAGAGGGGCTGGAGGTTGACTCAATCACTGACTGAACAATGATTTATCAATCATGCCTACGTAATGAAGTCTCCATAAAAAATCCTAAAGGATGGTGTTCAGAGAGTTTCTGGGTAGGTGCACTCACAGAGGTGCTGGGAAGGGTCCCAGAGGGCACAGAAGCTCTGCGTCCCTTCCCCCATACCTAGCCCTGTGCATCTCTTCCTTCTGGCTGTTCCTGAGTTGTATTTTTAAATTATAAACCAGTAATCTAAAAACAAAACAAAACAGAAAACACAGAAAACAAAAAAGCAAAAAACAAAACAAAACAACCCCCAGTAATCCAGTAGGCAAACTGCTTTCCTGGGTTCTGTGAGCCATTCTAGCCAATTACTGAACCCAAAGAGGGGGTCGTGGGAACCCTCAATTTATAGTCGGTCAGAAGCACAGGTAACAACCTGGACTTGAGGTTGGTGTCTGGAGTGAAGGCAGGGGCATGGTCTTATGGGACTGAGCCCTTAAACTGTGGGATCTGATGCCATCTCCCAGAGATAGTGTCAGAATTGAGCTGAATTGTAGGATACCCTGCAGGTGTTGGAGAATTGTTTGGTGTAAGAAAATCCCCCTCATATTTGGTAGCCAGAAGTATTGTGAGGAGAGTGGTAAGTAGAAGAGAAACACAGTGAATTTTCCCCTTTCAATATCCCAGTTCTCCTAGGCAGGACTAAATGTTCTTTCCCCTGTGCCCATGTTATTTTATTTTATTTCTTAAAAAGCAGTAGTAATCATTCCTTTATCTGTGTGTTACTTACCCTAGAGTTGCCACTTCTCTTCTCAAGCGGATTCATTGCCACTGTTGCAAGTAGATTCTTAATCACTGGCCAATGAGTCATTCAATAAACCCTACCTGAGCTCCTTCACTTAAATCTCAGACACTGTGCTAAGCGCAAGTGATGGAAAATGAGTGAGAGAGAGACCTGGGCATTGAGGAGCTCTGGGTTCGTGTTAAATACACTTTTAGGATATAGCTTATCCCACAGGGCTGGGACCAGGTTCTAATCACACATGCATTTCCAATGCCTAAGATAAGGCATGCTCAGGGCAAGTATTAAATAAATGTCAAATGAATGAACGAACCTGAGTTCTATTTCTGATCCAATTTATGGTTTGAAAACAGAAGTGAGGAGAGAATAAAATCTCTGTTGAGAGACCGACCTCCTGTTCTCCAACTAACATCCACAGAGGATTCCAAGAGAACCCCAAAGCATACAGCACTGCACTGGCAGCAATGGGTCCCCACATGCTCTGTTTAAGGGCCCCTGTCTCGAGGCCCAGATAAAATCATTGTTATCGTGCTGCCAATGGGTAGAACTTTTACAGGCCGAAGAGGGTAGGATTTTGCTTTCCTCCTAATGATAGAACCTATTATTGACCTCAGTGAAGCCTTTAACATCAAAATGGAACCTGCAGTTCACTTTTGAACACCTGAAATCATTTCCTTGCTTCTCATGTTCTAAACACTCAAAAGGAATTACTCACAGTTGTTTGTGGGAAACTCCCGCCAAGGTTGTTAACAGTCATCTCAGAGGGAGGAGGGGGGATAAGGGGCGTGAGGGCGACAGCAGAGGTCACTGGCAGGGTGTCCCCTAGTTGGAGAGTTCCTGCAGCCCAGATGTACTAACTCCACCATGGACCAAATTCAGTGACCACCATCCCATCTCCAGGAAGGACTGGAGACCCCAGGAAACATAGAAATAGCTGCCAGGCCTGTAATTCACCACCAGGCCCCTTGGTTCCAGACTCAAGGCAAAGCTGCCCCATTGGCCCAAGCCAATGACACTGTACAGCCCCCCGGCTTCGCACAGCCTGGTCCCAGCAAAGCCAAAACCAAGCCCATAGTGTGGAAAAGTGGAGAGAGCCGGTCCTTTGCCATCGTCAGTTTTGGAGAAAATCTTCATGAGTTTCAGCCTCATCAGTACCTGTGTGACTTGTTCCTGGAGATTTCAAGTGGATCCCCTGGGAAACCTGAGGGGCGGACAGGGATTGGACGGCCGCCTTTGTTAACGTGGGCATGACTGCTTCTGATCTCACACCACCCCTCACATCTACACTCCCATTTCCAGGCCCCGTTTGGCCACCTGAGCGCTCCCCGGCGCCCTCCCACCCCGTCCACCGCCCCCCCGCCACGCTGGCCCCGCAAAAGGGAACCTCTTCTCTGAGGTCTCCTGGCACGTGCTGTCTTACGATAATGACCACTGCCTGCTTTCTGTCGGGGTCATTTGTACCCCTGGACAAACGGACAGCACGGGACCCAGCCCTGCTTCGGGTTCCGGCAGCAGCAGCAGCTGGTAGGTGCTCACGTGACTGTGAATCGATTCCCAAGCAGCTCAGGTGTTCTCAGTGGGTCCTCGGATGGTTTCCTCCCTCCTTCCCTCCCTCCCTCCCTCCCCCAGTTCAGCTCCACGGAGGGCCGGCTCAGGCTGCCTGCGGTTGAGGGGGCAGTACGAGCAGGTCACACAGGCTTTGTGCAGGCGGCCCCGTCTCCACTCCACACCGTGTGAGCCCCCGGGTCCCCCCCAAGGCGTTGGCCGGTCGGGCTCCGCAGAGATAACTTGCCCAGAGCAGCCGCGAAGGAAGGACCCGGCAGATCCAACTCCGGCCCGGGACAGCAGCGCGCGAAGCTCTCCAGCCAAGTCGCTGCCGGGGGCGGCTCGTTGCTGCGTGCAGCTGGCGCCTCTTTCCTTGATTCCGTTCTGCTGCGGTTACCTGGTTTTAGAAGTTGCTGGAAGTACGTTTCTTTCCCCTGAGAGAGCGAGCTGTGCCGGCTTTGCACCTAGAATCAGGTCTCAGTTTCTCCAGGTCAGTGGCTTTGCACAGCCTTTGCTTTTCCCATTCTCCCTTCTCTAATCGTTGCTATTCTACTGGGTATTAGTATTTTAGGGCAGGGTGGGAGGGAAGAGTCAGTAGAGTTAAAATTCGATCTGATTGCAGATTTGATCAATGTTTTAGTAGGGGAGAAGTTAGTATTTAACTAACGTTTTATTAGATTTATGTTTTCCATGTTTCTTCTTACAAGAGATTTTCAAAATCGACCGCGTATCAGAGAACAAAGTACACAACTTCTATTCTGTCAATTTTATTCAATTCACGCATGGCATGTAAGAACAGCATCTCCCAGAAGATGGCGCCAAAGTCTGCCTTTTCTCCACTTTCCTCCTGCGCTTCACTGCTTCACTGCTTCACAGTCGGCAGGTTTCACCCTCAAAAAAGTGAAGTTTCCTTATCAGCACAGACCATTTCTGGCGAAGGTCCACAGCAGAAAATCCTCCGTAAGATGTTTAGGGGGGAAAATAGTCCCAAAGGTTGTAGCCTTGGCTGGTGTATCTAGCAACTTCCAGTATTCCAAACTGTAGAACACTTCACAGGTGGGAAGCAATGGAAAATGTCTTGGGTTTGGAGTCAAGGTCAAGCTCTTTTACTTATTGACTACCTGGGCCCGACTACTTGAGCCGCGTTCTCCATCTTTCTTTAATGGGACTAAAATCCTACTTAGTTACAGAGCAGTTATAAAGCTCAGATGAGTTGGGTTTGTGCAGAATGCTATATAAATCATAATGGAGTTTACCAACTTAACAGAGGCAACCTGTAAAATCTGTAAAATGATGATGATGGTGCCTATCTCATCCCAGTTTTATGAGGAATACATAAAATAATGCATATTTATTTTTTCAGTTATTTGATCATATTTATTGATGGTTCCTATATAATAGACACTGTACTAGCTGGGCAGTCATAGAGAAGATATAAAAACCCTTTGTACGGCTTCCCTGGTGGCGCAGTGGTTGGGGGTCCGCCTGCCGATGGAGGGGACACGGGTTCGTGCCCCAGTCTGGAAGGATCCCGCACCCCGCAACCCACATGCCGCGGAGCGGCTGGGTCCGTGAGCTATGGTCGCTGAGCCTGTGCATCCGGAGCCTGTGCTCCGCAACGGGAGAGGCCACAGCAGTGATAGGCCCGCGTACCGCAAAAAAAAAAAAAAAATCCAAAAAATCCTTTGTAGGTTATAAAGCTTTTATGTAAAAAGTCCTTTGTAAATTAGAAGGCAACATACATTTTTTCCCCTCGACTTTCTTCATCTTTTCCAATCTGGACACACCCACATTTGCACTAAAACACACCTGCAACTAACATTATACTCTGATGCCTTTGTTTAAACTATAATACATGGCAGCCATCAAAGACAATGGCATAGAAATAAAACTATGACAAGAAAATGTGCTCAAAATATTTTGATGACTGAAAAAAGAGTAATAACAAAATTCATACAAAATTATCTATACATATATGAATCTGGGAAAGTATACATTAAAATAGTCACAGTAGCTTTCTCTGGGTGGTAAGATTGATGATTTTGACTTTCCTTTCTTGCTCAAACATAAGTTTTACTTTTTCTACAAAAAATTACCTATGTAATTTTTAGGTTAAAAATAAAACATTTTAATTTAGCTATTTATCTTTTTTTTGTGTGTGTGTGGTACGCGGGCCTCTCACTGTTGTGCCCTCTCCCGTTGAGGAGCACAGGCTCCGGACGCGCAGGCTCAGTGGCCATGGCTCACGGGCCCAGCCGCTTCGCAGCATGTGGGATCCTCCCGGACTGGGGCATGAACCCATGTCCCCTGCATCGGCAGGCGGACTCTCAACCACTGCGCCACCAGGGAAGCCCTCTTTATCTTTTTAAATTTTATTTATTTTGGCTGCATTGGGTCTTCATTGCTGCGCGGGCTTTCTCTAGTTGTGGTGAGCGGGAGCTACCCTTCGTTCCAGTGCGCCGGCTTCTCATTGCGGTGGCTTCTTTTGTTGTGGAGCATGGGCTCTAGGTGCACAGGCTTCAGTAGTTGTGGCTTGCAGACTCAGTAGTTGTGGCACACAGGCTTAGTTGCTCCGTGACATGTGGGATCTTCCCGGACCAGGAATCGAACTCGTGTCCCCTGCACTGGCAGGTGGATTCTTAACCACTGGGCCACCAGGGAAGTCCCTAGCTATTCATCTTATAGAATCCTAAATGTGGGTTTGAAAGGGGCCTTGGAGAGCATTATAGATGAGGAAATTGAGGTTCAGGGAGATGGACTGGTGGGACTTCCTTCTCTAAATTGGACACTTTTTTCCTTCCTCTCTTTCCAAATGTGTTTGCAAAGCTTTTGAATTTTAGTCTAAACCCATATGCTCTGTAATTAGATTCTCATCTTTAATTATCTTTCTGACTTTTTGATGTATCTACTTACTCTAGCATGGTAGTTTTTCTTTGACTTGTTCTTTTTTTTTAATGTTCCACTGACTGCTTGGTTTCTTTGACTTTTCTCTTTGAAAGATGCCTGAGGTAAGTAAGCGCTTTAGCCCCATCCGTGGTCTCTTTAATTATATTCTTCTCACATTTGCCTTTTGGTCTCTACCAACTAATTTCCTCAGAAATTTCCAAGGGTGAATCGTAATTCCTCAAAGACGTCATTCCTGGAGTCAGAACATTTTTTTTTAAATTTGATGTAGATTGAAGTAAGAGTCTTTCAGACAGAGTGTACAGTATTCTTTAACACAAAGGCTTTTGCCTTCGGGCCTCAGTGTTTCCATCTGCCAAATGGATGTTTTCCCACCTCACTCGATGACTATTACTTATGGGAAACATCTTGGAAAATCTGAAGCCCCTCCAGCCTCAGCAGACAGACACTTGACTCCTTAGATTGCATGTGAGTGGATGGCTCTGGGGCCAGAGATTGTGATAGAAGCCAGAGCAAAAGAGCCGTCCCCCCAAGACGTGGCGCTTTGGACTGTACAAGGGGAAAGCCCAGCAGGGCAGAGCCTAACGTTAGATCAAGTGAATTTGACTCTTTTTTTTTTTTTAATTGAAGTATAGTTGATGTACAATATTGTATAAGTTACAGGTGTACCATATAGTGATTCAGAATTTGAAAAGGTTATACTCCATTTATAGTTATTATAAAATATTGGCTCTATTCCCCATGTTGTATAATATATCCTCGCAGCCTATTTTGTACCTAACAGTTTGTACCTCCTACTCCCCTGCCTCTATATTACCCCTCCCCGCTCCCCACTGATCACCACTAGTTTGCTCTCTGTATCTGTGAGTCTGCTGCTTTTTTGTTACATTCACTAGTATGTTGTATTTTTTAGATTCCACATGTAAGTGATGTCATACAGTATTTGTCTTTCTCTGATTTATTTCAGTTACCATAATACCCTTCAAGTTCATCCATGTCGATGCAAATGGCAAAATTTCATTATCTTTTTATGGCTGAGTAGTATTAATTTAACTCTTTTTCTAAATGAAGTCCTTTCTGTGACTGATGTCCTACACTCAATTATCCTGCTTAGGACCCCTATGGGTACAGTTTGATTGGCCCCTTATCTGTGGCCCCTTAGAGCAGTGCCAATCATGAGGCTTATAACACACACACACACACACACACACACACACACACACACACACACACACACACACACACACACACACACACACACAGTGAATTCACATAAGTTTCCACGTTCTCTGAGAGCCCAGAGTAGGCAGTCCAGTAGAAATATAATTCAAGCCTCAAAGTTTCACCCCATATGTAATTTAAAGTTTTTTTGAGCAGCTTCATTTTTAAAAAGAAAGAAATGTGGCAATAATTTTAATAATATAGTTTATTTAACCCAATATATCCTAAATATTATCATGTCCATATGTAATCCATAGTCCAACTTACTACTGAGATATTTTACATAAACAAAATTTGCACAGAATGCTATAGTTTTCTGTAAACTGTTTTTTTAACCTTTTAAAAATTGTAGTAAAATATACATAACATAAGCTTTACCATTTTAACCATTTTTGGTTTCGTGGCGTTCAGTACATTCACATTGTTACGCCATCATCCATCACCAGAAAGTTTTCACCATCTCCTCTGAGAGCTGGTGAATCCACAGTCTCATAACACATGTTATTACTGGTCAGGTAAGGAAACCAAGGCCTGCTTCCTCTCCCCTCATCTCCCTTCCCTTTTCCTCCGTCACACTTGCAGCCTAGCTTCTGCCCACAACTGTCCTGGAACTGGTCCCGTTAGGCTGTCAGCCCTTCCTGGTGGCCGAATCTCACGGGCTGCCTCCTGATCCTGTCTGGCTTCGGGTCTGCATCGCTGGGCAATCCTGTTTTCCAGTCCGTCCTGCACATTTCCTCCTCCGGATATTTCTATAACACCCTCTCCCTGGGGTTTCCTCTCACCTTTTGGGTCTTCTGACATCTCCTCCTCCTGGCTCAGGAACTCATCCCTACTCCCTAGGCCATTGCAAGAACAGCCTGGCTGGTTTTGCTGCCTCTGGGCTTGCTGGAGTGGCTCCTCTCCTGCCACCTGCTGAGTGTCCCAGAGGAGAGGCGGGCGGGGAGGGGGCAGGGGCATGTCGCTCTGTCCTCCCCAGGCCGAGGGGCTCTGTCCACCTCCTGATGGATCTCAGCCCACAAGAGCTTGCTAATTCACAATGAGCTTGCACAAGAAAGGCAGAGCAGTGGAGCTGAAAGAGATCTTGTCTACATCAGGATACTTAGTTCTGTGTTTTTTCTAGATCCGCCACTAACTGGCCATGTGACTCTGTAAGGCCCAGGAGCCTTATTCATGTGTAAAACGAAGGGTATTTAGATCTCTTTCAACTCAAAAACTCAGAAAGAGGAAACATTGCGTTTAAAGGCTGTTCCAGGCTTTTAAGGATCAGTGGATCCACATTTTCCAAGGTATCAAAGCGATGGCTGAATCCTCTCACTGGGCTAGTAATCACAGCCTCCCCTGCACTCACCCGTGACCGTGACCTGCTGCCAGATGACTGCTGCTTATATAAATGCCCCAGTCATTTGAGGAGCTTCCCTGGAAGAAAGAAATGTAGTTGCACTCTTGGTTTTCACTATTTTCATGCGTTATGAGTTGAAGTAAATGACGTATTTGATTAATCTGTGTGAGAGAGACCTTGCTCGGAGTTCTCTGAAAGATGGCTGTACTGGAGGAGATGTAGCCCTGAGCTACTACCCAGGAGGAAAGGAGGATGGGGGAGGAGGGGGGAGGAAGAAGACGAAGAGTAGAAGGAAGAGGAAGGAGGGGGAGGGGGAAGAAGGGGAGGAGAAGGGAGGGGGATGGAGGGGGAGAAAGAGAGAGAGACTGATTTCCCTTTGCAAACCCAGATCACGGTTTCCACAAACCCCACCTATCATTTACTCGAGGCCGTTAATAAGGGGACACAGATCTGGACCGATGCCTATAGCTCCCAAGCTGATTCTTCACCAGGAGGCTGAGCTGGTGGCTGCAGCAGACAATGGAAATTCACCAAGTGCTGCCCGTGGAGAGGGTCCACCTCCAGGTCCTAGATGACTGAGTCAAGGGCATTTCACTCTCCAAAGTCCTGCATATATCTTACTTCATTTACAGTACAACCACATAAGGGGTAAAAACCATAAGATTTAGTTTCCAGGTTAGGAAACTGAGGGTCAGAGAGAAAAACTAACTTTCCGATGTCACCCAGCTGGCGCATGGAGGATCCAGGATTCAAAGTCGCTCCTGACCCCAGGACCTCGCCCTGACTCTCTGCATAACCAGATCCGCGCACCTCAATTCCCCACCCCTCAGGCCTTCCCCACATCTCCATCCACTGAACAAATCACACCCAGTGTGATTGGCTAATTCCCTCATTCTTCCTTCCCCAGTCCCCCCCACTCTCTAAACCTCTGATTGTTTCACAGATTACTTTCACCTCTGCAGCCAGATGGTACGGTTCTTGAGGTCTAGGAATATGTTTCCTACTTCGTTTTTCCTCCCAAATTACCCAGTGCCAAGCTGAGCACAGTACTACACGTGGGGTAGGTGATGGGCCAGCAGAGCCCCACCAAAAACATTCTGTTCCCTGGCCACCCAGACTCAAGTGTCAGCCCTGGTTATTCTCTCTCTCTCTCTCTCTCCATTTCTCTATAAATTTATTGTTTTTTGTTGAAGGTGTTATATAAACCAGAGTTCTAAGCCACCTCTTTTTGAGTTATTCTTTCCCATATACATATATGAGACAAACATGTTAATAAACATGATTTTTTAACTCTATGCACATTTACTATTTTTAATTAATTTTTATTGGAGTATAGTTGATTTACAATGTTGTGTTAGTTTCTGCTACACAGAAAAGTGAATCAGTTATACAGATATCCACTCTTTTTTAGATTCTTTTCCCACATAAGTCATTACAGAGTATTGAGTAGAGTTCCCTGTGCTATACAGCAGGTCCTTGTTATTCATGTATTTTATATACAGTAGTGTGTATATGTCAATCCCAATCTCGCAATTTATCCCTCCCCTGCAACCCCTTTCCCCCTGGTAACCATAGGTCTAATACACTTGTTTTGCTTTGTCTTGTTAAACTGCCTTTGTATTACACAGCATCATCTGCGGACCTATGAAGGGTAGAAGAAAGGTTTTTTCCTGCCCTATGTTATGTCCTGATTGTTTTTTCCCTTTGGCTGTTTACCTGACAAGCTCCTGGTTGTCCCAAGTGGCTCACGGGGTCCCCCTATCGACCTCAGAGGGGCTGGGATCTGTGTCCAGGGGTCAATGGGGGGGGGACATCCCGGTCAGTGACAATCTGGTTTTAAGGAAGGGGCTTTTAGTGTGTCAATAGACAGTGACACTTAATACGCCCAAACAGGTTTACTGGGAGAATTTTTTTTCCAGGTAGAAAAAGTCAGTTTTATTTTATACTTATTAGTAATTTATGAATACTTAACACAATGGCATTGGACATAGGTATACTCTGTTGTTTTCTTATGGCATTTCTTTACTTTCTTTTATAAAACTTACTATAATGTGTAATTATATGCTCATTTGAGAATCTACTTGTTTTCCACTAGAATGTAAGCCCCCAAAAGTCAGGGACCATGTGCATTTAATTCACCAGAGACTCAAAACGTATTTGTTGAATGATTGATAATAGTAATGTCCACTGTCCTCATTTTCTAAGGACCAACCATGTGTGTAGTGAAGAGGGTCCCAAATTAGGAATCAGAGAACTAGGCCCTGGTTTAGGCTTAGTGACCCTCTGGCTGAGTGGTCATGTCCACACCCTCTCCTGGCCTCATTGTTTTACTTGCAAAACAAGGCTAACAAGGTCTACTCCTACCTATTCTCAGAGGCTGTTCAGTGAAGACAGTGGGATAATTTTAGACTTACTGTGTTGTTAAAGTTAAAGCCTGTGTTGTCAAAGTTAAAGCCTGATTTTTTTTTTTTTTGGTCACACTGTGCCTGGCTTGTGGGAATCTTAGTTCCCTGACCAGGAATTGAACCCAGGCCCCCAGCAGTGAAAGCACTGGACGACCAGGGAATTCCCCGGGCTCTTGTTTCACTCTGTCTTTTTTTTTTAACTTCATTTTTGTGAATAGGCCATACAGATACATGGTTCAAAAAATATCAAAATATACAAAAAGGTATAAAGTGACAATCCACTTTCACTCCTCTGTCCCCACCCGCCTAGTTCCCCCACTGCTAACGCTACCATGCGTCTCTTTTGTCGCGTTCCAGGGCTTCTTTATCCACATATGAGCAAACACGGAAAGATTTTCCCCACAGTAACAAGTCTTACACCTACAAATTTCCCAACTACCTTGCTCTGGGCCCAATACGGAGTGAATTCTGCAATCAATATCTGTTGATGAATTTGACTAATGGGTATCGTAACAAAAAATTGGACAAGAAGGAACGTGACTTCACGATATGCATTAAAGATGGATGGACAGGGCTTCCCTGGTGCCGCAGTGGTTGAGAATCTGCCTGCCAATGCAGGGGACACGGGTTCGAGCCCTGGTCTGGGAAGATCCCACATGCCGCGGAGTAACTAGGCCCGTGAGCCACAACTACTGAGCCTGCGTGTCTGGAGCCTGTGCTCCGCAACAAGAGAGGCCGCGACAGTGAGAGGCCTGCACACCGCGATGAAGAGTGGCCCCCGCTCGCCGCAACTAGAGAAAGCCCTTGCGCGGAAACGAAGACCCAACACAGCCAAAGATAATAAATAAACAAATTAAAAAAAAAAAAAAGATGGATGGACACACATGCTGACCCGGACTGTTCCAGGTCACTGCCTGCATCTTTCCTGCTCCTATTCAATACCAACCCTGACATCTGGGCCTTGGTTTTGTTCAGCTTTTTTTTTTTTTTAATGGAGGTAAGCAGTTTATTGGGACATCTCAACTCGTGGGTTGTTACAAGGACAAAATGTGTGACGTCACGGAAAAGGTCTTAGAGTCTGGCACAAAGACAAAACCCAGGGACCACTAGAAATTATTGTCACTCTCACCTCCTATCCACAACTCACCTCAGATGACCGGTTAGTTCTGCGTCATCGGCTGAATTCGTCCCCCTGAAATTCAGATGTTGAGGCCCTAAGCACCCCCCGTACCTCAGAAAGTGACTAATTTGGAGATATGGTCTTTAGACAGGTAATTATGATAAAGGAAGGTCATTAAATTATCCAGTCTGGCTGGTGTCCCTATAAGAAGAGGAGGTTAGGACACTGACACCCAGAGGGAGGACCATGTGAAGACACAGGGAGAAGACGGCCGTCAAAGAGCCAGGGAGAGAGGCCTCAGAAGAAACCAACCCCACCAATACCTTGATCTGGGACTTTCAGCCTCCAGAACTGTGGGACAATGGATTTCTATTGTTTAAGCCGCCAACTCTGTGGGACTTTGTGAGGTAGCCCGTACAAATGAAGACACCTTGTTTAGCCCTTCATTTCCCAAAGATATGAAAGTAGAGAAGACTTGTGTTTGGTTTTTAGAGCCAGACCTCTGCCATCACAAGGACACAAAGGTGCACCAGACACCTGTGAAGGCGTTTCCACCCGCAAGTGGGGCAGAAGTGCGCACACGGGGACACCGCTCGGCACCTGCTCCAGGAGCTCTGAGACATGCCTGGGGGTGGAAGCGCCCTCCTGGCCAGCTCCTTGAAGGGCTGTGTACAGAGCTGCATGACAACCATGACCTTGCCTGAGAAGCAGAGACCCTGCAGGAGGAGAGACAGAACAGATGCCTGTCTGGAGTCCTGCCTTCAACCCAGCCCCTCTGAGACCAGCCCCACCGCTGCCTGCCCTGAGCTTTGACTCCCTGAGCTCACCTCCTTGTGCTTAAGTTAACGGAGATGTGTGCAAAGTTTACAGCTCAGAGGGTGCTGGCAAACACAATCTCTAAAGAATAAGATCCCCGGGACTTTCCCTGGCAGTCCAGGGGTTGACTCCACACTTCCACTACAGAGGCATGGGTTCGATCCCTAGTCGGGGAACTAAGATCCCACATGCTGCCTGGCCAGTGGCTGCTGGCCGGGCTCCAGCCTCCCTCTCCCTGCAGCCCTGGTGGTGCAGAGATGCTCCAGGGACCCCAGACAGGCTTCCCACCAGAACAGCCGCCCTCACTGCGCAGTGCCTGCTGACAGCCAACAAGCCTCCCTCTCCAGTGACACAGCTCAGATTCTCCACCAGAAGCTAAGCCTCCCTCTGCTGGGCTCCCAGTGTCACATGGGTGTGTAAGTGTGTCTGTCTTGGGTTCCTCGAGACCTGTGCCTGTGCCATGTGGCATCAGCATCCGTGGGGATGTCTGCGTGCTCTCTTCTGTCCCTGGTGGTTTGTCTCTCAGTCCCTGGAGTCCGGTCAAGCTTACAGACAGCAATGCCGGGCCAGCATCGGGTCTCTGTGCAATGGCAGAATCAGGTGGAATCCAGACCTGGACAAAGCCCGTAAAGAAGCTCGTGGTTACGATGCCTTTGCAGAGCAGTCACTGGGCAGCTCGTACTGAAGCGGAACCGAGCTGGCTGCCCGCTGACCTGGGCTCGCTGCCCTTGCTGGGCTGACCAGAGTCCAGCTCCTGGCTGTACATTAAAGAACAGGGGATGTTACAGTTCATAAAGTCACCAGCTCCAGAGGTCACTGCCGTGGCCACACAGCCCGTGGAATCGGCCATGGTCTCACACTGGGTTGGCGGGGGTGGGTCATCCGTGTGCTCTCTGGGCAGCCTTATGCGGTGACTCAGAGCTAGACCTGGGGCTTCCCAGGCTGGCTTTGCCCTCTGTGTGCTGTGTGCCTTTAAGGAAGCCCCCTAACCTCTCTGAGCCTTTCATCACTCATTAGCCAGAGAGAATCATGTTACAAATTAATAGGGGCATGCTTAGGAATGCATGAAATGCTAGGCGTGAAAGTGTTTCATTCGAACACCTTAAAAGTGTTTGTGCGCACGGACACCAAGGGGGGAGGGGCGGTGGTGGTGGTGTGATGAATTGGGAGACTGGGATTGGCATATATACACTAATATGTATAAAATAGAGAACGAATAAGAACCTGCTGGATAAAATAAATAAATAAATAAAATTTAGGGAGTTAAAAAAAAAAAGTGTTTGTGGTTGTTTGGTTGGTTTGGTTTTCCTCGAGTCTATGAAATTCCATCTTTAGCCCTCCCCACCCCACCTCCTCATGTTCTGACCTCCTCAGGATAATCCCAGAGCTGCCTGCTGTCCCCTGTCACAGCCATCACGACCTGTGATATCTGACCCCTCTACTCTGCTGTCTACCAAACCTGTCTTTTTCTGTTCACACTCCTAGTTCCCGCTTGTTTCCTGAGCTAACTCTAGACACTTCCTTCTTCTTCCATCCTGACCTCGTGACTCTCAGTCCTGGAGCAGGGGGATGACACATCTCCTAAGTGACTGCTCATCTCAGGGCCACCCGCTGCTGAGCCACTTTTGTTACAACGGGAAACCAGACAAGAGAAGGCGGACAGGCCAGCGAACCCCCCTCACTGCCAAGGTGAAGACGGCTCCTGGTCTACCACCACCATCACTAAACGGTCACCAGCAGCATCTCTCACTACTCCCAATGGGTGGGCTCTTCCAGATCCAGGTCTAAGTGCTCCTATGCGTTATTTTATTTCGTGTTCACAACAGCCTTAGTCTGGATGGAAAGAGCCATGGTTATCAGCAAGGCTGTGTTTAAATAATGAGGCACAGCACATGGCCATCCCAGGCAGAGCCCAGAGTGACCCATTTCTTGCCACAGCAGCTTGGCACCAGGTGTGCCAGTGGCCTGCCTCCTGCTCAAGGGCCCCGCGTCTCCAGCTTGGGCACCTACTCAGCTCACTCTGCGCCCTGGGCTGATGGGGCCCTCCTGATGGGATTAGTGCCCTTATCAGAAGAGACAGTGGAGAGCTCACTGTCTCTCCACCAGTGTGAGGACACAGAGAAGACGACCACGTAGAAACCAGAAGGAGAGCCTCTCCAGAACCTCACCACGCTGGCACACCCTGACCTTGGACTTTCCAGCCTCCAGAACTGAGCAATAAATTTCTGTCATTTAAGCCTCCTGTCTGTGGTACCTTGTTATGACAGCCCTCACAAACTAATATCGTTAGTTTCCTTATTCTCAGTCCGAGATAAGATATCAAACGTGACTACTGTTGCAGTTATGATCCCAGGTGCTGTTTTCACGTTTCGAGAGCACAATTAGCAAACACTTTGTAATGCATCTGCTTCTGGATGCTCCGGGACCAAGTTGAAATTCTCTGTCTACTCTAGAAAGGTTGGCTGAAACGGAGCAGGACGTTATGGTCCTTCCCCCCCCCCCCGCCCCCCGATGTCCCCCACCTACCTTTTGTGTGTGGAAAAACTTCTGCCAAAGAATAAGGTTAATCAGAGAAGTGAGAAAATGCAAAAGCAAAGAAAAGCAATCAGACGGGACAAAATAATAATAGTTTAGTCAGTAAGCGAAGTCAAGGACTTTTAGTCCCTCCTCAAGGGCTATAGATAATATTCTGAGCCGTATCCTGTGAGCTGTCTTATAGATACTGAAACCGCCACCAGGTGGAAGAAGTGAACTACATGATGACCAGACTGTAGCCATGACATAAGTTGCCACAATTCCAAGAATTGGCCTCAAGGAAATGGGAGCAAACCGACCCTGGAACTGAAGATTAACTGTACCTAAAACAGCCAAGATGATGCTGAGCAGACCTCCGCAGGACCAGTTTCAAGATGAGCGTCAGAGCTGACTGTGCCGTTCTGCATGGAGCCCCCTCCCTCTGTCTATACAAGCTCTTGCCCCCCAATTGGCCGGGGTGGGAAGTCGGCCTTCCGGGCAAGCGTCCCCTCCCCCGCCCCTCCCCCCGCCAGTTGCCGGCCTCCAAAATAAAGCAAACTTTCCTTTCCACCAACCTTGCCTCTTTATTGGCTTTTGACTGGCGAGCAGCCAGACCCAGGACCCCACTTTCGCCTACACGTCCATTCCCAGGGATCTCTGAGATCCTACCAGTCCAGATCAGCAGGACCCCCAGAGCCTGGCCCTCCCACCTGGTCTGCTTTCCCTGCCTCCCCTTTCCCTGGCCTCCAGACAGAGGATGCAGGAGGCTGCTCCCTGGCACCGTGGGCAGGGAACTCATTCTTCCCTTTCTAAACACAAAGCAATCTCTATGCACTGCCTCACAGAGGAAAACTGCAAATGAGGCTCTGGGTGTGGCGAGTCCAGGCTGCAGGAGCTGGTAGGCATTTTTTCTTAGGGAGGCCTTTGTTTTCCCTTTCAGCAGACTGGCCTGAAATACGGAGGCGCCTCAAAACTCTTAATATACCACGACCCGGAATTCACAATAAACTGGGTAAGGAGTGTCACCAACTCAAAGACTCCTCAAGATGAATCACCCCACAAGAAAACTTGAGATGCCCTGAAAGCTATGGATCATAAGTGAAAAAAAGCTCACTGAGGTTTTCCCAAGCTGACAACAATCCTAAAAGTCCCCATGACTAACAATAACGAGTTCTGAGCCTGAAACTCTCCTGAGCTTCAATAATAAGTGTTTGATCAGTCGTGCTGGAGAAAAGATTTCTCTGTCTATTCTCTCTACAGAAAATTAATTGCAGAATCACTCTTACATGAAGAGAAGTATGAAGACCAAAGAAGTGTAGGGAAAAGGGAATTTAGAGATGCCTCAGACAACGAATAAGTAAAAATATTGCACGACTCTTCTGGATTTTGTGGTGTTTGTAGGACTGGCCAGCTTCTTTAAACGTGTGATGTGTTATTCTAAAGAAATGATTCATTTTGGTGCCTAGTTTCGTATTTGTAGTTCTGTTTTTCTTTTCCTAAAGAGGGTCTCTAACAATGAAGAATAAGCTTAGGGACTCACGGAATTGGATGTGGTATAGCCCCTTGAACTGCTTTCTCAGAAGGATTTTCAACACACCTCTCACCTTCATCCTTTTGGTCCTGCCCTGGGGGGTAATCAGTCAGCCTACCTTCATAGTTCACTGGACCTAGACGTTCCGACCACTCTCAGTGGCTGACCAGGTGTGTGCCAGGGAGACCAACAGTGCCATCATAATGGCTCATTCCCCTGCGGTACACACACCCCTGAAAATAAGATGTGGTCATTCTCAGACCTTCAGACACAGTGAAGTTCCATGGCTAGAATCAGTGTTCTCTTGGGCTCTAGCTACTTGAAGTACTATTTCTGGAGACGAAAATGGGAACCTATAAGAAGAACATGGAGCAATAGCCAGCAGCTTAAATGCCTTTTCAAGAATTCCTGGAAAGGACTTCCCTGGCGGTCCAGTGGTTAAGACTCCACTCTTGCAATGCAGGGGACAGGGGTTCGATCCCTGGTTGGGGAACTAAACTCCCACGTGCTTCGTGGCCAAAATGAAACAAACAAACAAACAAAACTCCTGGAAAGAACTGGATCTAGTTTCCTGCCCAGAAACTTGAGCAAACCACTGACAATACTTTCCCTGGAGCAGAGTATGAGGTGAATGTGCTTTGGGGGATTGGCTGGTAGGAAACATTCCATTCTGTTTTCGGGTAAATAGGTAATATTCCATGCTCTTGACAACTGCGGGCTTCAATTTACACTAAGTTCTCTTTTTACCCCAGATCCCCTTAATACCAAAATTTTAATGAGGTTATTGAATCATGAAAAGAGCACATCTGAGCAACCCTAGGAGGGCTGCACCATCTGCCTGTTTGCTTAGACAGCATTAAGGATTGTCGTAGATTTTGAGTTTGCTGTAAAGAATCCCATACCTGACCGAATTGAAATCTGATGTGTTTATTATGGGGGGGGGGGGGGGGGGGATGAAATCTGTGTTGAAATCCAGCGCAGATTTATGGTGATGGTTGCCCCACAAGGTGAAGTTACTAAAAATCACTGAATTGTACACTTGAAATGGGTGAATTATATAATCCAACAAAGTTGTTTTAAAACTCTGATATGCTTCATGGTCTACATTTAGGAATTACAAAAATGAGATCAATGAAAATAGATATGCAAATCATATTTCACAAAACATAAGATGTATTTGTTGAAACAGGAACTTTCCCACAAGAATCATCTTAGCTTGCAAAACCCTTATCACTTATACTATCTCACCCCTTGAATCTCTTAGCATTCCTGAAACCTTTGACAGTTTAAGGTTTCAAAGTTTAAGCTTTCAAAGTTTAAGTTTAAGATTGCAATTTAGACAAAAAAAACACAAAAACACCCACAAGCGATGTTGACTTTGTCCTGAATCGCTGAGAACAAAAACTATAGGCAGCGAATCAGTTGCTCATTCGATAATGAATCAAACACCCCTAAATATGTGTTGATCAGGGAAGTGAAGAGATTGTCATGTTTTTCTGTCACTTTACATTTGGCAAAGCAGGACACATCACTTAGAGCTAAAACCAAACCAAACCAATAAAACCAGTCTTGTTAGGAGTGGAATCTGGGGGCTGAAAGCCACATGACACAAAGTTTTCAGGGGTCGAATGAAAAAAATGTAAAAAAGCAATAATTCTGGGGCTACTGTAACAGCTGAACAGTTTCATCTCACAATGTACGTCCATTCACGCAAATAATCATAGTTTCTGTTGTCCCGGGAGCTTGCCCTCCTTAGCTGACTGAGACTCCTGGTTTGTGTGTCCCTTTTAGGGGCCTTTCTTATCCTAGATTGAGCAGGCTGTGGTTAGTTCTGTTGTTTCTAACTATCCTACATTTCTCTAGCTGGAATCAGCAGTACCCAGGAGTGCTCTTTTCCAGGAAAATACCAGCAAGGATTTGTTTATCGAAATGAGCTACTTACCACCTTGGAAATTCTAGTTCTCTGAAGTGGAACACAGACAGACACGCTTAACCTGGCGTGGAGCCTGGGTGGAGGTGTGGTAAAGGTCTGGAAGCTGGGCATGCTGGGGTCAGTAGGCTTGGGGCAGCCACACAGCTGGGGGTTCCTGGCTACCTGAGCGCTCAGTCAGGACAGGAATTTCAGAGCTGGGAGAGATGCCTAGTGATAGCTGGATCTCAGTGACCAGCCAAGGGGCAAAACAGAAATTCCTTCTTTGGCCTGCCTTCTTCTCATCCCTTAAATATTTGAAAGAATTTCTGAGGGTAGCTGGCAGATAACTCAAAAAAAGATAATTTCTTGCAAATGTTATATCCTTTTTCCAAAAATTTACCTCTAAACTTTTAACTATGTGTGTATAATCATCTGGGGAAATCTATAACAGTATGGGAAGCTATTTGTCACCATTTTGTCTCCCCAGCATCTGAACTCCCTTCCTACATTGGGGAATTTCCAACTCTAGGAAGTAGAAGCTCCCACCATGGAAGCTGAAGATGCTAGATTCTCATGTTCTCAGCCGCTATTGCTGCTGGGATGTGGGCACATGGTCTAGTCTCAGCCAATTAGATGGCTCTGCCCCAGACTTTGAATTGGAAGCTCTTGATTCAAAGCAGCATGAACTACAGACTCTATTGCAGAGAGGGATTCACTCACCCAACACCCTTTACCACCCTTTACCTTTTCCTAGCCTGCCCCCACCATCCAGGCTGGTCATGCATTCCTAACTTCTTTTGTATCTCTAGATGGTTATGTGGCGCACTTCTGGCTGGAAAGATACAGATGGAGGTTTGTTTTGAGATTTCTGGAGAACTTTTGCCTTCCTGATACAGGAATCACCCTTTCTGTCTTCTCTCAATTTCTGCCTTGAATGTATATGCAATATCTAGGGCTGCAGCAGCCATCTTGCAACCACAAGGGAACAACTCTGAAGATGAAAGCCAGTACACTAAGGGTGGTGAAGCACACCGAAAGAGCTAGGATCCCTGGCAGATTTGTTAGATAGTTGAATCTATGTTTGCAACTACTAATTCCTAGATAAATGAGAAAAATAAGCACTTATGTTTAACCTATTATTAGCCAGGATTTCTATTGTTTGCAACTGTCTTCACTCCTAACTAACTGATATAGGCAATTTCCAGTGTCCAGCATCGGGGAGGTCTGCGGTACAAAACTACCGCATCCGAGCCAGGGGTGGCAGCAGGAGTGTTGTTACAGAACCAGTTCTGCAGCACTATTTTGGGTGTCATTCTTTCTTAGCCTCCAAACTCCTCCAGAACGCCTAAGGATTTCGTGAGCTACATAAAGTAACTTTTTTTTTTTTTTTTTGCGGTACGCGGGCCTCTCACTGCTGTGGCCTCTCCCGTTGCGGAGCACAGGCTCCGCTCGCGCAGGCCCAGCGGCCATGGCCCATGGGCCCAGCCGCTCCGTGGCACGTGGGATCCTCCTGGACCGGGGCACGAACCCGTGTCCCCTGCATCGGCAGGCGGGCTCCCAACCACTGCACCACCAGTGGAAGCCCATAAAGTACCTTTTAATACATTCTTTTTCTGCTTAAATTTAATAATAATAATAAAAGGTGAGGCCATTGGGGGGTCCTAATCCAATATGACAGAGTCTGTATAAAAAGAGGAAATTTGGGCACAGAGAGAACACCATGTGAAGTCAAAGGCAGAGACTGGGGTAAAAGAAATTAAACAAAATTTATTTCCTTTGCTTGCAATCAAGAATCCCGAGAAATACAGAAACTGACAATCAGGAGAGGTGGCAGCCAGATACCCTCAGGGAATAGGGGAGTATTTGAGATTGATTGTCTGGTCTGGTTGGATCTAAGGACAGTGAAAATTCAAGTAGTAGTAAGACAGTTCACGGCACACTGTCACTTGTAGTGGCTTGCAGGAAGGCCACCCAGCACAGTGACGGTCCCACTGAAGTTCAGGCATTGAGAAACCAAGTGGTTACTGCTAGAGAACAGCATGAAAGGCACAACGGATTCAAAAGCTGTGGGGTGGAGCGGTTGACGCTAAGGCAGGGAAGCTTAAGAAGTGATGGGCAGAGTCTTAAATTCTAGTTCAAGGCAGTCTGAAAACCAGGGACTTTCACTGACTATGCTAAAAGCATGTCTTATCTTTTGCGACCACAACGAAACCAAAAGGGAGATTCTCTGGGTTCCTGATTTACAATATCTGTTAAAGTCACCACCTCCTCTTTTCTCTCACGGAGAGTTATGGGACCGACTGGAAAGAGTGCGAACTGGGAGATTCTGAATGGGGACGGGTGGCCTGAGGACTCAGAACACACAGCTTCCGAAGTAACCCTTCCTCTGTATGAAGAGGCTCTTCCTCACTTCCTTGATGACCTAGTATAATCTTGCCTGAGGAAGTCATTTTGTAAACGGAATTCTAGGCCCTTTGGACCTCCCGTTTTCTCAGCGTCTTCAGACCAAAACCAGAGCTAGGTACCAACATATCCCTCATGTTGTAAAGCCAGACCTGGCTGGAGGAGGTTGGTACACAAAAGTAATTGCACAGTTTTGCTCTTTTTATCGGTAAAACACATGGGAATTAATTCTGAGGGTGCTAAACCAGGGAGGGAAGAACAGAATGTTTCCTTTCCAAGAGATTCCAGCTCAATGTGCTTCCTGGAGCGGGAAGAGTGGTTCTGTTTGCTTCTTCTTCTTTTTTTTTTAATTTGTATATTTATTTTTGGCTGCATTGGGTCTTTGCTGCTGCGTGTGGGCTTTCTCTAGTTGCGGCGAGCGGGGGCTACTCTTCGTTGCGGTGCACGGGCTTCTCATTGTGGTGGCTTCTCTTGTTGCGGAGCACGGGCTCTAGGCACACGGGCCTCAGTAGTTGTGGCACACAGGCTTCAGTAGTTGTGGCTCGTGGGCTCTAGAGCACAGGATCAGTAGTTGTGACATACAGGCTTAGTTGCTCCGCAGCCTGTGGGATCTTCCCGGACCAGGGATCGAACTTGTGTCCCCTGCATTGGCAGGCGGATTCTTAACCACTGCGCCACCAGGGAAGCCCCCTAACTGTTTGATTCTTGCTATGAAACCTGGTAATCCATACCAAGAGTAGTTGAGATGCCTGCATTTCTTTGGCATCATGTAAGAGCAGGGATCCAAGGAAGTGGGAAGGTTGGTGTGAATATATTGTGTATGACCCACCCACCAATCCCCTAGCTGTGTCCCCTGAAAGGGACTGGAAGATACTCCCTTCATCAAGGCATTGAGAAATACGTTTGGTGAAGGAAAGGCCACCACCTCTCAAAAGCACTGTCATGGCTATTTTATGTACATCAGGGATGCTGTTGAGAAATGCTGGAGTTAAACAGACTCTGTCATGTTTGCCAGGATCCCAGGCGCCAGAGGCCAGAAGTGGTACAACCAACAGAAGAGGCAAGGTCATCTTGGTAGAAGAAATGGTGACCATGACCATTCACAGGGTCAGTCTGGGACTCAGAACTGTCTGCGCGTCAGATGTCTTTGGCAGAAACAAATTGATCATGGGCCCCTAGAACCAAAATAGATGAGCAGCGCTCTATGGCCCTATATGATTCATATGACAGAAGCAAACCAAAACTCTCTGGGTCTGACTTAAGTCATCAACAGACAACATTATACCCACATCCAATGCTTAGACCTGAACTTGAATGCTACAGAAGTGGCAAATTCCTGCAACATCCCAATTGTACTGTCCGACTGATCTAGAAGATGGACAGGTTCGGGATAGTGACAATGGGTTATCATAAACTTCATAAGGTGGTGACGTCAATACAGCAAACCACACAGCCCCTGGAGGAAAGTGCTTTTTTCTCATTCCCAGTGAGCAAAAAAACTCCAAATGCTGCTTTATCTCATCTGGCAAGGATGACTACCCATTTTGCTTTTGACGGCAACTTGATTATGCCAATGTGATTTTTAGAAATCTTAATCACCTCCATCATCTTTAGGACACAGTGACTACTACACTGATGATGTGTTTTGACGATCTGAAGAGCAGGAATAGTAGCTGTTCTAGATAACGTTAGTAAGAAACACGCAAATTGTTGTGTGGGGAATATCTCTCACTAACCTACAGAGGCCTGGGACCTTAGGGAAGCTTTTCGGAAGGTCCGGGGGTCTCGGTTGAGATGTCTCCTCCAAAGTGAAGGATGAACTGTTGCACCTTATGCCACTTCCTACAAGAAAGAGAGATACAATGCTTGATGGCCCTCTTTATGGAAGCAACATTTGTCCCATTCGCCTGTGCTTCTCAGACTGGGTGGCTCAATGGGTGCTAATTTTGAGGAGAGGCCCAGAGGCGGAAGAGACTTTCCATGTGGCTCAGGCTGTGGTGCAATCTGTCCTGCCACCTACGACTCCGTGGATCCAGTTGGTGCTCCAACGGCAGATTGGAGAGATGCGTGGTGCCTGTGACAAGCCGTGTTTGGAGAATCACGGTGTCAGCTATTAGCGTTTGGAGCAAACACACATCTTCTTTGTCAAACAGCTATTTTTCTGGGCTCGCTACTGCACCATTGAAGAGATTGAATGCATGATCCATGCAGTCTGAGCTGTCCGTCTTGAGCTGGATGTTATTTTGATCCGTTAAGCCACCAAGTCAGGTTCAGCAAAAGACCCAACTACACAGGAGAGTCTCAGTATTCAGGAGGACAGGTTAACATGCCCCATGGATGTAAGTCAACTTCTCTCCCCAGCTGGCCCAGTGCTTATTCAATGGATTTATGGACACAGTGACCGTGCAGGCAGAGACTGAGACCACCCATGTTTTTAACAATCCAGACTTCCCCTATCAAGGCTAACCTGGCTCCTTACCAGCATTTACTAACCAATTATGAGTTCTCCCTAAAGGTACCAGATTAAGCCACCTGGAAGCAGATTATATAGGTTGGATTTCTTTATTCATGGAGGGGATCAGCAATTTGTCCTCACTGGAATAGACAATGCTTTGGAACTTGGGTTTATTTTTTTGCCCAGCTATCATCCTTGGGCTTTCCAAATGCCTTGTTCATCATCATGGTATCCTATACAGTATCACTGCTGACCAAGGTCTCACTTTACACCAGAAAAAGAAATGCAGTGGGTTAATTTCTGTCCCTCAGTAGCAGCTGGGCTTATAGAATAGTGGAATGATTAATTGTTGACTTAGTTATAGCGCCTGCTGAAAGACACATCTGTAAAGACAGTATGACTGTCCTATAGCACATAGAGTATCTTCTGAACTCAAGGCCAATGTATGGCGTTGCTTCTCCTGAAGCCAGGATACATGGCTATAGATACAAGAGGATGGCGTCTCTCATGAATACACCCAATGACCCACTTGCAAATTTTTTTGTTTCTGTTCCCTTTACCTCTGGGCTCTGCTAGTTTGAAGGTCTTAGCAATCAGCAAGGAATTCTTCCACCAGGGGAAATCAATCATAGTTCCCTTAAGATTGAAACTGAGACCCGGGCTATTTCAGACTCCCTGCGCCAGTGGGTAAGAGTGCAAAAAGAGCGTGATGGTAGTGACAATCAGGGGATGCAAGGTTGCTGTTATATGATGGGCAAAAGAGGCCAATATGGGACTTCCCTGGTGGCGCAGTGGTTAAGAATCCTCCTGCTGGGGCTTCCCTGGTGGCGCAGTGGTTGAGAATCTGCCTGCTAATGCAGGGGACACAGGTTCGAGCCCTGGTCCGGGAAGACCCCACATGCCGCAGAGCAACTGGGCCCGTGAGCCACAATTACTGAGCCTGTGCGTCTGGAGCCTGTGCTCCGCAACAAGAGAGGCCGTGACAGTGAGAGGCCCGCGCACCGCGATGAAGAGTGGCCCCCGCTTGCCGCAACTAGAGAAAGCCCTCGCACAGAAATGAAGACCCAACACAGCAAAAATAAACAAGTAAATAAACTCCTATCCCCAACATCTTCTTAAAAAAAAAAAAAAGAATCCTCCTGCCAATGCAGGGGACATGGGTTCGAGCCCTGGTCCAGGAAGATCCCACATGCCGCAGAGAAACAAAGTCCGTGCACCACAACTACTGAGCCCAAGTGACACAACTACTGAAGCCCTTGCACCTAGGGCCCACGCTCCGCAACAAGAGAAGCCACCGAAATGAGAAGCCTGTGCACCACATCAAAGAGTAGCCCCCGCTCACTGCAACTAGAGAAAGCCCGTGCGCAGCAACGAAGACCCAACACAGCCAAAAATAAATAAATAAATTTATTAAAAAAAATAAAAGAGGCCAATAGAATCCAGCCATGGTGGTGCCCCATGTTACTGGCATGTCCAGTGAAAAACAATTTTTTGTTAAAAAAATTAACATACTCAGATCCCTCAGACCTAAGGGTTATCCCCTGATTAGCTAAGATTCTTGATAAAGGGAAAAGGGGATTTGTAATGTGCATTAAAGAGCGGAGTCATAAACTGATATAATGATATATCAATTAAAGCCTTGCGACCAACTGCAAAAATAAGAACTCTAACTTCTACTTATATTTTCTTCCTTGCTGTGTTATATGTATATTTATATCTATTTTAACTAATTATCCTTTACTTTTAACTTTCTTCTATTTTATGTAGGATAAATTAGTGAAAGATATCAAAACAATTCTGTGGCAGAATTAAAGGAGGAATTACTATCACCCAGAGATCCTGGACTTCAAGCTGGACACAGAAAATGATCCTTCAGTGTGACCCCTTTGGAGGAAGGAGTGAAGGTATTTTTCAATTGTATAAGGAATATTGCATTATATTAAGTGGGAGCATTTTTATTTTATATAGTTTTTATTTTCAGAATTGTAAGAATAGTGAGAAGCACATTTGATGCTGGGTGGTCAAGGGACAGACTATTGTCGACATTGTCATTTTGGGGGGCTGCTTTGGAAGTATGGTGAAGACTGCTAGTTCCTCCCCAAATCCATCTCCCCTTCATCCATAATAACAGAACCTTGACTTTTAGCTGTGCATATTGCCATACGGAATACAAATTACATTTCCCAGTCTCTCTTGTAGCTATCTTATTAAGGTAACTAAGTTCTACCAATGAGTAGCAGATGCATTGTGTGCTATTTCTGGGAAGGCTCCTTGAACTAGAGAGAACACGTGCCCTTAGTCCTTCCCTCTTCCTCCTAATGCCATCCTGGCATTAGGTGGATGCAATGGTTGCAGAGCCAGCAGCCATCCTGGATCATAAGGTTGTCTTGTGACTAGAGGTCTTGCATGGTGGAGAAATATCAGAGCATGGGCCTTTGATGACATTGTATTCTTTCAGTAAAATAAAATATAAACAGATTTTTTTTGATTGTCCAGGCAAGCACAGGGAAGACCAATATAAGCAAGGCATGTTTCTATACTAAGGAAACTTATAAACAAGTGGGGTGAATGACAATTATGCAAGGATGCTCTGTAAGCACACAGGTGGTGCACCTGAACTAATACTGAGTGGATGATGGTGTGGTCTGGGAAGTCTTTCTGGAGGAAGTAACCCCCTTACAAATGAATGGGATTTGGCCAATTGTTGGAAGAAGGGGTTGAAAGAGCTTCCTTGGCAACAGGAGTTAAGGGGTGTTAACAGTCATTAACACCTCAAGAGACAAGTCTGGGAGGTCAGCTAGGGTAGGAGTTTGAACTTTATCCTCAGAACAATGAGGGGCAAGTGAGAGAGGGAAAGGATAGAGGAACTAGAAAGGAGCGTGACACCAAAGGCACACCTGGCCCTGATGAAGCACCTGAAATGTATTAGGAGGGTGTAAGCACTAAATAATTTGTTGGAAAAGCAGCGCTGGTCCAGGCTCCACCGTGGGGGAGGACGGGTTCGTTTAAGGAAAGAGAACACACAATTAGGCACGAAGTTGATGAAAAAATAAATCACAAGATACTACTGGAGTCTTGGAGATTTCGGGTCCCTTTCTTTTGTTTACCCGAACTGCTTGTCTAGAAGTGCTCCCAGACGGCAGCTTGGCCAGCCCTCTCTGCCCACAGCACTCTACAATTCCCCCCCACACCCCCCGCCCGCCAAGGTGATGATAGAGAGGCTCCCTGGGGCGTAAACTCAGTCAAAGCCTCTGAAGAGCGACCCCTCAGCCACAGCAAACGAGAGAGCTTGTCTGTCTGATGGGCAGGCAGTCCCGCTGGATGGGCCGGATTGGAATGGGAGGCAGCACGCCGAGAGCGGCCACCAGCTCTCTGAGGTCCCGCGGGCTCCCTCCGCTGCCCCGCCCCCGCGCTGCCCGCCGCACCAGCTGCTTGCCTGGGAGGTGAGGGGCGAGCATCCCCCAGCCCACCGAGGGAGCACCGTGTGGGGCGCACTATGAAGATTTCGGGAGAAAACAGCCCCGCTTACCACCGAGACCAGGCGGCAGCCATAGGGACCATTCTTTTCCTCACTCTGCGTACGCAAACTTAACCTCAAAAACACAAACCCTGTCTTTGGCATTTCTGGATTTAGAAATAAGCATCACTCCAGCATGACATTTTCAAGGAAAAACGCCAATTAGTTCATAGCCCCAGAGTCGTAAAGTTTATTTTTAATGTTTAAAAAGATTGCAACGTTTGTCGCTGTTGAAATAAAATAACTAACTTCTGCAAAGCAACAAGTAATCATCAGCAGAGAGCGAGAGGTGTGGGGCTGCGTCCCAGGAGAAGGGGGCGACGCGGAACCCGTCAGGCGGCTCGGGGGGCGTCGGGG